>NC_079168.1:53662950-53853322 GCF_947568905.1 Ostrea edulis | reverse complement strand
TTGAAGAGTTTCAAAGGGGAATAACTATCCCCCCCCCCCCCCCCCCCCCCCCATAAATCATTCACTTCAAATTGTATGAAATAGGCAGATTCCCAAAAGTTTTAGTTTAGATTTATGAAGAACATAGATTAGTTGTTTTAAAAACTTGTGTCACTTTATTTTGAGGTGGATGCGAATAAAAGTTATGAAGACATAAAAACCATTGAATTTAAACACAATTTTACAGATTTGTTCAATTATAAAAATCACTTAGGATTGTCCATTATTCATTTTTTTTCTTAAATGACAAATATGGGATCTGTTTTATCATTTAATATGAAAATTAGAATTTTAAGACTATTCATAATGTTTTATATTCAACTTTTGTGCCAAAACTACCAAATTCTAGAAAATGGCCAAACTTGATAAAATTGTACCTGTTTCCATAGCAACCATGATCACTATCTAATTTTTAAATATATTTTCTTGAATATGTTATATAGATGTTTCATTCAGGTGAGTTTCGTGAAAATCGGTGACTATGCGTGCCGAATTTTTTTAAGTGGTTACAGAGAATGGCTCTTAATTACTAGATGAAAACCCCACGCAAGCGCGGAGAATCACAATTAAATAATATTGCATAGAGGAAGTTCTTTTTAATGCCTGTTTGAATTGTTGCGCACATGAATTGAATGAACGGTATTTTTAATTCAAACGAATTTAAGATTTTTTTTTAATAATTGCGTGCATTAGTTATGTTATATTTATGTATATCATATACAGTAAATAAAACTTGATTATTAGGAAGTCACTTGGAGCTACATATTTTACAAATGTTCCTTATGTAACATAAATAATCTCTCTCCATATTGAAAATTAGATAATAGTTTTACAATTGCAGTAATTGTAATCTATCATGCCGAATAGTTGACCAAAGACATAATGAACGGTCGTTCATAATTTCAAAATTTGAAACTCGGTATTGCGAATGTATGTATAATGATAGTTTTGTCCAGTGCGACAATTCAAGGACAAAATCATGAATACAGGTCGTTTTCTTCTCGTCAAACACAAAATCGAAAACATAATGCACTATATGAATGACAAACAGAAAAACTGCTATATTGTATACAGTGGCCTGATTTCTTGGACATTGTCAGGTAGTGTACAACCTAATTTCGGTAAAATGTTTTAACTTTAAAATTATACGGCGCAAACTTCCACAGAATAGTCCCGGACCATTCGATATCTGACATATTGGACAGGTTTTGACTTATTACTTACTTTCAAGATCTGTGTCATCACAAAACACGTTCAACCAAAATAAAAACTTTTTTGTGTTCATCCATGTGTTTGAACATATCAGTATCTGTTAATAAATTATAACAAAAAGTCGTAACAGTTACTTCTATAATCACGGAAAAAATAATTAACATCGAAAATATCAGATGAATGTCATACGAGGTTTATCGTTATCGATGTGTTGTTGGTCTCGGGAGGGGGGGGGGGTGTCCTGCGTTGAATGGAATGTATATAGGTGATATAATTATAAACCTTTCATAAAATGATAAATATGGGCCTAGTCAAAACAAATATAGTAAAACTAATACTGAACACCTACACAGTTTTATGCTGATCATGTTGAAAACCAATTGCAATTTCTCGGCTTGTCGGAAAGGCCCGAAAATGTGCGATTGGTTGTAGACTTAAGCGTCTATAATGTTGACTCGTTCTGGAAATTTCCAAATGGCTGATTCAAGACTAAAATCACGGATTAAACGAAGATGTATATTTCATTTATTCAACAATTATCCAAACTTATTCCTTTGTAAGATCAAAATCAAGCATCGATAAACAATGGATTATTACTTCATGAAAGGTGAAGATAACGAACAGTGATCAATCTCATAAATCCCATAAGGAATACAAAATAGATAGTTGGGCAATAGATAGATAGTTCATATCGCATTATCTTTTAAAAGTTGTCATTTAAAAAAAGAGAAAACTGGCTTAGATCCACCAAAACGTGTTCAATTTTCATAAATACTTTTTTCTAAAAAGAATTAGAACGTTTACATCCGAGTCTTTTATGTATGTTTTATTAGATATTCATATCATTCATCAAATCACAACGAAATTTGGACTCTAGAATCTCTTATTTGCAAACAAAATATCCTTTTTTTATCATTCTGGGAAAAATCACAAAAAATTCATATAAACTAATTGAGAGCTTGTATCATTCTTTCGATGGTGAAATCATACTTCATAAGAAGTGTTTTAACGAGCCATTAAATAAAATTTTGATGTAATGAGGTACCCTAAGATCACGCCGGTAAATGAGATATTTGTTTTCTGATGAGAGAATAGAAAGAACATGAAAATCATATCCATGCACTGTTTTCCTCTTGATATGAGCTTATAGGGAATATTTCAGAACTTTAAGAATGATCACCTGTAAAACGAAGAATGGTTTTATAGTCCGTGTCCATTTTGAAATATCCATGAGTCATTCAAAATCCTAAATATCAAACTCAGAAGATTGATTGCAATTTTACTCTGTTTCGGCAATATTTCAGCCATTTTACGGCGGTTAACTAATCGAAATATGTTTGGTTGTGAGTGTTTTAAGTGAGGCTACCCCCCCCCCCCCCCCCGAAAATCAGGATAACGGTCTTTTGCGTGACAAGGGGGTTGTAATCCTTGACACGGGACACCTTTTAATATCCCATCCGACAGACATAAAAGTTAAACTAACAGGTAAAAAATACAGATTATGAGATTGATCACTGTTCATTATCTTCACCTATCATTTCGTGTATATGAACAGTTGTATTATAAAAGTATTCAATTTTTTCTGTAAAAATCGCATTCTTGTAAATATGAAAGGCGAAGATAACGAACAGTGATCAATCTCATAGCTCCATATATCAATATTTCTAAAACGTTCTTGCATTGATTGCACATTACCAAGAAGTCTACTCCGTATGGGCGTAAAATCACTGTATTCTAGAAGAATGTGATATATAACTAATAAACAGTCACAAAATATACATTCAGACTGAAGTTCTATGTTTAGTAGGTAAGAATGAGTAAATTTTCGATGTGCGATGCGTATTCTTGAAATAATCACTTCGTCCTGGCGTTTCATTACGATCTTACACGGTTTGGTTACTTTGTTTTGAATAGAATAAAGTTTACTTGTGTAACAGAAATCCCAATACATTTGCAAAGAGAATTTACAAGTATTTTTTTGAAATATTTTAAATCAGTGTAAGAAATTTAAAGTGTGCAATCGTGAAGTGCATTTTTGGCCGCTTTGGTGTTGCCAGGGATACTAATATGGCTTGGGATCCAGCAGAACTCAACTATTTAATCATGTTTAATTAGAAGGTACTGGTTTAAAATATCTAAAATATATGAATATTCATGTTGTTTATTGACTGTTGACATGATAGGGGATATTAAATGTACTCAAACTCAGAAGATACATAGATGTTTGTTTTTTTTTAATTACAGGTCAAGATAATAAACTTTTTTTTTTAATTTCAGAACCTCATTACCAGATAAGTAGATTTTATTGTGTATCAGTATGTATGGAATGGGCAAATGAATATCACATTTATGCAAGGTGAAGATAACGAACAGTGATCAATCTCATAACTCCTACAAGCAATACAAAATAGATAGTTGGGCAAACACGGACCCCTGGACACACCAGAGGTGGGATCAGGTGCCTAGGAGGAGTAAGCATCCCCTGTTGACCGGTCACACCCGCCGTGAGCCCCATATCCTGATCAGGTAAACGGAGTTATCCGCAGTCAAAATCAGTGTGCCAAGAACGGCTTAACAATCGGTATGAAACACGTCAGACAGCATTTGACCCAATGCGAGATTGTATTGACGAACTAGATCGTTATAACGACCATAGAATTTGCGAAATGCTGACTATACTATTTTCCAAAAGATATTTCAAATGTGTCACTAATCATGTGTTAAAAATATTCTCATATGGATTTTTAATCTTCAAATTGTTCTCAGTTATTCGAGAAATAATTATAGAGATTGATAAAGTTCTCAAAAGATATCTCAAATATGCTTCATATGTTTGAAATAGTTCTTAAAAGATTATGAATCTCATACGGATAACACCGTTAACTTGATCAAGATATAGGGCTCACGGCGGGTGTGACCGGTCAACAGGGGATGCTTACTCCTCCTGGTGTGTCCAGGGGTCCGTGTTTGTCTATCTATTGTGTAGTGCTTTTGGGATTTAGGAGATTGATCACTTCGTTACCTTCACCTTTCAAACAACAACAAATTCTCATATATTCTAATTGCTGAAATATTAGAGTTCTCAATCATAAACCGTATATCTTGAAAAATCATTAATGGAATGTTCAAGTTTTCAGAAGATATTTTGACTCAGCTAGAGTGTGTTAGTCGTGTTTGTTCATATATATATATATATATATATATATATATATATATATATATATTCAAATTACCTCGGATATACAACTAATGTCAACTTCTCAACCATATGACATTTAAGTCATGAAACCTCAATAAAGATTTATCAAACTCTCAAAAGTTCAAATAATTCCCATCTATTCTAATCTCAGGTTCATAGATTTGCAAATAGTTCTCATATCTTCAAAATAGTTCTCAAATTGTTCTCATTTGTTCAATAATTCTCAAAAGTCTCAATCATAAAAACCTCAAAACTACAACAACAAAAAAAGGTAATGGAATGTTCAAGTTCTATGGATGTTTCGACTCGGTCAAAGTACATGTACATTGTCTTCTAGTCGTGTGTGTTCCTTGCCTCCTGTAAATTGATTTCTGTCTAATTCGTTCCTCAAAGAAATCACATTTTCATACTGACTGATTTCCTCGGGTTGTTTCCACACTAAAATAAAATGAATGTGGTGATGCATACTAATTTCAATTCAATTACTGTACATGTAGTTTAATCGAATGGGATATAATGTCAGATCCAGGTTAGAGTAGGTCCTCAGTACCCCTTACTTGTCGTAAGAGAAGTCCGGACGTTAAACAATATGAAATCAATCAATCTAATTTCAATCAAAACACAATGCAGTAAAAACTCTGTATGCTCATTTGAAAATTTCTTATGCTGTCTGTCCTCCTTGATTCCCAAATCTATATTTACTTTTTGTCATCTCTCTTTTCATATATTGTACCTCTGACTACTTTTTTCATTAATGTACAGTCCCGTGGGGATCCGGGTTAGAATAGGTCCCCAGTACCCCTTGCTTGTCGTAAGAGGCGACTAAATGGGGCAGTCCTTTGGATGAGGTCACAGAGACCGAGGTCCCGTATCACATCAAATGTGGCACGATAAAAACCCCTCACTGCTCAAAGGCCGTAAGCGCCGAGCATAGGCCTAACTTTTGCACCCTTCGACGGCAATGCTGACGTCTCCATTTGAGTGAAAGATTCTCGAGAGGGACGTTAAACAATAGTCAATCAAGCAATCAGTCATTAATGTGGATATGTTATTATAGTTGTTTTGATTCGATACATCCCCGTGAACTTGAGATAAAAGACACCATAGAGTCCTCCGCATCTGCTTCGTACTTGGAGATTTCATTGAAAATGAATGTTAACGGTAAACTAACAAATTAACAACTCAACTTTATGATAAATGAGATGATCAGCGTCACCATCGTTAACTTTCCATATTTATGTAACAATATTCCATTATCATCCGCATATGGTGTTTATATCTCTCAACACTCAAAAGCGTGTTCCACGTATGATCAGTTTTTAAATCGAGGCAGGCTACTGACAAACAAGATGATATTACAGGGGTTTCAACAGTCTCGTTTAAAGTTAGCATTTCGCACATTCTATGTTCGTTATAATGATCTAGTTTGGCAAAACAACCTATCATTAGGTCAAATGTTATACCGATTGTTAGACCGTTCCTGACACATTGATTTTGACTACGGATTACTCAGTTTGCTGATCAAGACATAGGGCTCAAGGCTCAAGGCGGGTATGACCGGTCGACAGGAAATGTATACTCTTCGTAGGAACCTGATCCCACCTCTGGTATGTCCAGGAACCCGTGTTTGTCCAACTCTTAATTTTTTATAAGATTGATCACTGTTCGTTATCTTCACCTTTCATATACCATTAATAGTATGAGAGAATAGACTGAATTTGAACTTAATGCTAGCACGACGCAAATGTCGCTGTTATCATCGTTGACCGATTGATTCTTCGATTGCAAACATGTATCTTTTGATTTGAACTGTCAACACAACTAACATAGAATTCACATATAAAACTAGCGGTTCTTTATGCTTTATCTTTTGCTGGAATCCCGTGTAGATCCGGGTTAGAATAGGTCCTCAGTACCCCTTGCTTGTCATAAGAGGCGACTATATGGGGCGGTACTTCAAAGTAGACCGCATAAATCGAGGTCCCGTGTCGCAGCACGATAAAGATCCATCCCTGCTCAAGGGCCGTAAGCGCCGAGCATAGGCCTAAATTTTGAAGCCCTTCACCGGCAATGTTGACGTCTCCATATGAATGAAAACTTCTCGAGAGAGACGTTGAAGAACATATAATCAATCAAACAATCAAATTAATAATCTTTTGCTGGAGGAAGGTCGTCGCTCTGCGTAAAGTGTACAATGAAAGGTGAAGATATAGAGCAGTAATCAATCTCATAATTCCTATAAGCAATACAAAATAGAGTTGGGCAAACACGGACCCCTGGATATACCAGAGGTGGGATCAGGTCCCTAGGAGGAGTAAGCATCCCCTATCGACCGGTCACAGCCGCCGTGAGTCCTATGTCTTGATCAGGTAAACGGAATTATCCGTAGTTAAAACCAGTGTGCCGAGAACAATCAACCGGATTTCCGATAACGAATTAAAATCAAAACCACGGCTTGTAGATTGACAAAACTTGGCTGACACAAGCAACAAAAACGCACAAACTTAAAACTCAATCGAAATGGATGGACAGGGATAAATACACGCCCCTTTGTCCATTGTAACCAAACCCTAACTTGATGGTACATTCATTTTCTGTCAGATGAGGGCATGTTTTCCGATCATGCATAACATGCAATTTGTTGCCAAGGCAATTTAGTCTTTAATTATGCAGAAAAGACTTTCCGTCATGCACTTAACACATTTATTCACTGTCCATTTGTTATTATGCTATAGGGCTGGTTCTTGCCCGATTTTTTATTTGTCTCTTTCGACACATTTCTCATTTTCATTGCATTCTTTCAATTTCACACCACATATACTTGTACGTACATGAATTCAAATATATTGCAATTGGAGCTTGATTTTGTTTGTCACCATAACCGGACTGTGAGAGTATTCTATGTCTCTGTTAAAAGATGCAAAACTCCAAGTATTTTGTATCTGATAGTTATTTTTAATCTAACTTTCATGTAATATACAGATGTAACCGAGCAGGAAGGCAGGTGTTGGTTTTATTTGATCTTATCTTCATATGGAAATGAAACATATACTTTAATATAGAAATAACATACCATAAGATGCGGAAGATATCAGCTGGTTGTAACTCTTCAAAACGTATTACATGTACATATACTGAAATACTATTATTGGATAAAGAAATATGAAATGACCTATGAAATCAAAGAACCAATGAAATAACAGAATAAAACTTTACTCAGCCAACTCAATCCAGATGCGCAATTAAACTTACGGTAAAGTGAATTTTAAGATTGTATTTAGCAAAACGATCAATGAAAAATATCAAAACGAATAAATACATATAGAAATTCATATTTATACTAACACACATAGAAAATAAGCAAAGTCCGATGAAGAGATCATACAACTTCTTTATAAAAGCAAAAACAAACAAACAAAAAACGGTAATTAATTGCACTTTTTATTAGAAGAGAAGTCTTTATACCTTATATTTTATTTCATATACAACTCATTAAATGGTCAATGCTGCGTAATTCGTGTGATTCTTCTATTCTCTACATTAATATCAACCTTATTACCGATAACCAAAACCGGAGTTTCCGATAACATTCAAAACAATCAACCGGATTTCCGATAACGAATTAAAATCTAAACCATTGCTTGTAGATTGACAAAACTTGTTTCAACGACACTGACCATATGCTATATTGTTGACAGTAAGAAATGGTTGATAAATTGTAGAAAATGTCGGGTTGCATTTACATACAATAAAAATTGTGACCAAAATGCCTAATGAAATTGGTAAATTCGACTTTTGTAAACTTTCTATTCTTCATCAAAACTATAGAATACATCCGCGCAATTTCTTGAATTTTAATATTTACGGTACAAAGCAAACCGGTTGTCATGCCCTAAAAGAACGTCAATCACAATGATTTTAAGCAAATAAACTTACCAGTCAGAAACCAATTTCAACCGAATGTCCGATAACAACCGAATCGCCGATAACGCGTTTACCCGTGTGGCACTGGGATAGGAAAAGACCATGCATGTGTATTAAAAAAAAATATGCTTTAGGGTTCTTAAAGAATGAAAGAATTTATGGAAATAAATAATTATATTTAACATTCTGTAGGGAAAAAGGGACAAATATAATCCCTCTCCGAGTATTTCTGAACATCTATTGGTTTGGATTTGAACCTTTTAAACTGTATGGGTTAACTGAATTTGGAAATTAATTCAAGATGTGTCCTTGATAAGCAGTTTGACAAGACTTGGTGTTAGGACACCGTGAATAATAGGGTATTTCTAAAACCAAACAGCCGGTGTTAAATTCCACCGCTCAATTAATAACCCAAACGTTTATATACGTTCAGCTGGGTTTTAATTTAGGTGAAACGAGCTATACAGCGACACAATCTATAATCTTGAGACCTATTTAAATCAACATAAGAAGTTAATTCTTAATACTCCCGTTCTTCCTATTCAAATTCAGGTCCTATCTCAATCGATTAGTAATCAGTGCGCATACAATGAAGAGTTTGTAACGGATAACCTCGAACATGTAGATTCTGAGCATTACTTTAATTTGCTTTATATTATTTGATCCACAACTCTCTTATCGAAGTAAAATTTAAAAGTATTAGAGTTTATATAAAACGATAACTTGGTGGAAATTGACCCATCAAATTGGAGTTTATGAATAATGTCATTTTACATGTATATAGATGGCCCAATCTAATAGGCCTACACAGTGGTCCGCGAGATTTCGTTGCTGGTGTGACTTGATATTATGTAAATATTCATCATTCCGCCAGAGATACTGGAAGTGACTTCATGTTCAGCAAAATAGATGGCAATTTGGAAGCCGTGAACACCATCGGTGATTTTTCGTTAGCTTGATAACCAATACATTTATAGCCCGTCATTTAAATATTTATATGAAAATAATTTTACTCTTCATTTAATGTACATCATATAAAGCCAAAGTAATATTTCCTCAAAATCTATTTATATGATATGCTGAAATTATTTCTGTTTTAATGACAATACATGTGTACATTTTCATTTGAAGACAGATCACCTTTATTACGATCAGGTGCAAGGGCATCTCTTTGTTGTCTGCTAAACAAGCCTGTAATTTTGAAGTATGGACACCCAAATATTGTGAGAATTGCACAGGAAAACACCTGAAAAACCATGACCATCGCTCTTTACAAGTGGGCTATCCAGTACACCTCCAGTTTTCTTTATTGTTTAAATTACATCTACTAGTCTAAAGATATGATTTGACTTGTAAACTCCGCTCTTCTACGATACATGTACACTCTATACACACTTTTTGACCCAAGTTTTTAAAAAAAATGAAAATCTGTTCTTAATAGTCACGTCCAATACGGTACAAAAAATTTAAAGGACTTTTGTCCTTTATATTTTTTCAGTAAAAAAAGAATAAACACCCCAGTTCTTTGTTTGCATATAATTGCAAAACTTTCTCCTTAAATCAGGCAAAATGCATTTAAAGGTGTATTTGTCAACGATCAATGTGGCCTTGGAATGGTTGGGTATTTCCCACGCGCGTTGATTTTGATTTTGATTTGAACATATTTTACTTGTGTCCATGTGTTCTTATAATGGTTTTAAAAATTGCATGTTCAATAAAATGTAAAATATACAAATTGGTTTATCTTTGACTAATTCCGAGAAATTGTTTCTCATTGAATTAAGGCGTCCCCATACAAAAATAATGCATAGCAGTTGCCACCACTCATATTTACTTTAACAAGGATCCGTGTTTACCCTACTCTCAATTGTGTAATTATTATAAGATTGTTCATTATCTTCACTTTTTCCATGAACAATTATGAGACTTCCTATAGTTGATATAGTAAAAACCCAGATCTATAGAGAGACCAAGTGCTCCGATAAAGGGAAATTTAAAATGCAGCTAATGCAGGATTCTCTTTTTTTCATTTTCAAGAGTATGCCAGACATAATCAAATGCGGAAAGGGGGGTTTCTTTATGTGTCAGAAGTGTGTCCTAACTTTTCCTTTGGTAACAGGAATATAAATATATATACACTTTATACACCACCATAAACCGTATATCGTCACTTCTTTACACTCTGCTCGCAACCATTATGTAAATTAGATTTTCTTACATAACGTAGTGATGATCGGGATCGGGAGAAAATAGAGGGGCGATTTCAAGGTCACAATGTGAATTATGACCTTCGCGCAAATATAAAAAATGTTAAGTGATTTTATACGAAATTGAAATAATATATTATTTGACAAGAAATTTTTTCACGTATACGGCTTATCACTTGATAAAGCCTATCAATAGAACGACACCATATAGACATGAATTGTAAGATGTACGTCGTGACGTACTTTTTTGTTGTGATCTCATAGGGTGCGAAGTGCACAGAGAGTTGTTTTTATATACTATAAAACTGTTCTGCTATATCCATACTAGAGTTTAGGTCCAAAGTACTTTTAGAGTAAAATGAATTATTTTTAAATATATTGCGTAAAACTATATGGGATCCGGGTTAGAATAAGTCCTCACTTCCCCTTGCTTGTCGTCAGATGCGACTATATGGGGCGGTCTTTCGGATGAGATCGCAAAAACCGACGTCTCGTGTCACGGCAGGTGTGGCACGATAAAGATCCCTCCCTGCTCAAAGGCCGTAAGCGCCGAGCATAGGCCTAAATTTTGCAGTCCTTCACGGGCAGTAATGACCTCTCCTGCAGAAAGATCTGACTCAAACCACACAATATAGTGAACATATGATGAAACTCTTTGCATGTTAACCGAATTCAGTTTTATAGAACTACCGAATAGCTGAGCTCATTGTTTACAAAACAAAGTCAATGACTTTCAAAAGTAGCCGGTAGCCGGCGGATTTCCGCCGCCTATAGTAACATTAGGTGCCGGCTACTTTAGTGACAAAAATGTATGTCCAATGAAAAAAACTTTCATAAAACTTTAAACATCTTCCAAACTTTAGTAGACTCAGAAATCGCGGCCGTATCAAACGTGTTTACTTGCGCTAAATTTAGTTCAGGTAAATATCGGCACCTGATTGGTCGTCTGTTGGTGTAGAAAATAATACGCAATCTGATTAAAATAAGATCTTTGATCCGCTCCGTTATTGTTATGTCGCTACACACAATAACGGAGCGGATCAAAGATCTTATTTTAATCAGATTGAAATAATACGTCAATTGCAATAGTCGGAAAGCCTCGGATTTACCCAATTCGTGACAACACAGACGAGAAGTTCCGAAAGATAACAACAAGTCCTCAACGTAAAAATCAATGATGTTGACGGAATGAAGAGAACAAATACCCTGTTCAGTTTCGGCTTTAAAAAGGCCAGAAGCGAAAGTGACACAAGTATAATATCAATCAACAATTTTAAAGCGAAAACAGAATTTAATCAGGAAAGATTTCAGACTTGCTATTCTTTTTAATTTGCAAATGCCCACGTGGTATTAAATAAAAACGAAAGTAGAATTTTTCAGCACAAATTCGCTGTTACCAACAAATCTGTAGCTGTTAACTTGAATTTGTGGAAAAATAAAATTATAGGTCATTAAAATGTTACTTATTAATTTGTAATAAAGATTGTTTGGGTTTTATTGTTTCTTACAAAACAATTCAGTCTTATAAACTTTCAGTACAAATGTAGAAATAAAAGTGAAAGTTTCTGTTCAAGCAAAGACACTTAAAAATTAATTGATACAGCATTGCAAAAAATAATTACATGTAGTTATCTTGATGCACTTTATTTTTCATTTTGCATCAAAATTAGTACTTTGCAATGTTGAATTTTTTTAAGTCTTTGCATGAACAGAAAATTTCACATATGAAACAATAAATTCATGGCAAAAGTAAAAATTTCAGGCAAAAAAAATGACAATTTCAAAGCTGCATTTAAGTGCCAGGAAACCGCCAGAATGCAGGATTTTGCGTCATTTACCCCATAGCTCGGCGTGCGATACGGCTGTGCCGTTCGCATTGGATTGCCTTCTACTCTTTCATTTCAGCCTCCTACTTTTAAATTTGTTGAAAGCCCTGCTGAGTCATAGCGATTTTCAGAAATAGCCGCGTTTCCGAGAAATGAAAACGAAACCTTTCGCCTATCTATTTTTCTAGACATGATGCAATACTACGGACCAGTAAATTATGTGTAAATTTGTTCATTGAATAAATGTGTAAACTTTAACCATTGTTCTTTAATTCTTTTTATTTGAAAATTTAACATAAAGGAATACACCAGGAATACAAAACGCTCACACGCTATCCCCCCACACCTCGCCTGCTACACATCGCCACCTCTCCCCACCTGCCCAGCTTGACCGCCCCAACCCCGCTTGACCGCGCCAGGTGGCCCCGGCCACCTGGTCAACTGCTTGACCCGTCTATAAAACCCCGCACTCCAAACTACACTCAAAACTGCACTCTGCTGAACCCCCTATCGGCCCGCACTCAAAACTGCACTCAGTTGAACCCCCTATCAAGGCGCGTTATACTACTGATGCTTACCATTTCGTTTTATCAAATGCAAAATACAACGCTCCAAGAAATGACATATTTAATGCTATTTTTAGAATGGATAATTTGCAGATAGTAACAAGCATGTTTTGTTATGGGGAGATAACGCAATCAGTACCACAGTAAATGAAAAATTGTTTTCCTATATTCAGAATCTGGTCGTTTTTGAGTTAATGGAATTTTCATAGCGATTACTTTGTCCGTACTACATGCATATATTAATCAATTGTACATACATATCTACAGATATGATTTATTATATAATTGCTTTATGAAAGCAAATGATTTTTTGACCTTTGATACCTTTTGTTTCATTTCTTGAATATTATCTTATGTGATCAATTGTCATATAGGAGAAGGCGTTCTAAGTTTTAAGAACTTGTGCTCAATCCTTTTGTTATAACATGTAAGACTATAAAATATGTTCAAATCAAAGTCAGCATTTCCCAAATTCTGTGGTAGTAATAACGATCTACTTTCTCAATACAACATGTCATTGGTTCAAATCACGGTGGCGAATCACATGACTTTGACATAACCTTTTACCCCGGAAAATAACGACGAAAGTCAACACGATAGAAAATTCAAACGAATAGTAATACCTTTTATTATCAATTAACTTATATCACAATTTGACCTATTTTCTCAGGAACACATGGTAGTTCTACGTGCAATAGAAGCAGAAAACATTCGACAATATTTAGGTGATCGAAAAGTTTTGACCGAAAACAAAAACCTGTGTCATGCATGTCTATGTAATAGCTTGTTGCAATGCTCAAACATTCTGTCTAATGGTATAGTGCCAGGGCCCAGTTAAAATTCGACCCAAAAAAAATAATAGGCATTTTTCCGAATTCATGTCTGCATATCTTGGGAAGTATACGGAATTTCGGGATGAACTTTGGTAGTAATGTAGATTGATTATGTATGAATATGATTATTAGAATATAGAGTAAAATTTTATACTATTTGGTTTCTTTTTACATCGGCGAACTTGTGTACCCTATATCTAGAATTCTATACCTTTACTTGTCAATGCAAATACCGTAGTATTTACGAACCCAAGCGATATAATTGCCTGTACAAGGGAGGAATTCAACCATTTTCCTTTATAATCGCATATACTAGATATGATAACATTGTAGTAATAGTTGACTTGTAAATTGTGCTCCTCTACGATGCACTCTATACTCACTTTAATCACCATGTTCAATATGGAACAAAAAATTGTAAAGTTTTTTCTTTCTATTCTTTCAGAAAAAGAATAAACACTTCAGTTCTTTCTCTGTATATTGCAAAATTCTCTTCCTTATTCAGCTAAAAATGGATTTAAAGGTGTATTTGTCAACGATCAATGTGGCCTTGGAATGGATCTATTGGGTATTTCCCACTCGTCATAAAACCCAAGCGTCATTTGCTATTCACCTAAACAGGGCGTGTTTATACCGTGTGTTACAATATACAAGGATTTCAATTGTCCTTATTATGTTAATCCTGCTATAATGCTCCTGTTTAATAATCGCAGTCTGATACAAAGTGTGAAATGAGATACGCGTCTTCTGACTGGTCCGTGAAAATCTCGGGACTAAACAAGTGTCAGTGCCGACCAATCACACGACGCGTAACTTATTTCATACTCTGTGACCTCCTCTTTGAAAGAAAAGAAACCCTGTCCGATCAATGCACGCAAGATTGTGACAAAGATTATGACGCGTTGTGTGATTGGTCCGCGAGAATTCCGAGACTGAACAAGTGTCAGTGCGAACCAATCACATGACGCGTAACTCATTTCATACTCTGTGACCTCTTTGGCTGCCACTGGAAGAAAAGAAGCCTTTTCCGATCAATGCACGCAAGAATGTGACAAAAAGGGATGAGAAGGAGACTTGTAGTATGCCATCTCCTTGACCTGCCGCTCGTTAAAATCCCTTATGTAAAGCTGCAATTACTTGGAAAATGTGCTCCGAAGCAGGGACCCCTGTTTGTTTACAAATTTTTGGTTATTATCCTGTGCATTTTATTATACCGGTAGAAGGTCAATCTCTAAAGCTTACAAAAACGGTGAAACGATTGCATAAATAGAAAGAGGGGTGAGAGAAACAGGGAATCCATCATTTTGGAGAAATTATCGCTGCAAAAATAATTATCAAAAAGGGGGTAATTAGTATCCATACTTCAGGTGCCCCTGTCCTTATGTGTCCATATATGAACCGTCTTTCATTTATGATACATCAACTGTGCAATTCTCCATAAAATTTAGCTGAGCTGTAGAAAGCTTAAAACCTTTTTCAATTATTGGAAGAATTCAACCTATTATCTATCTCCAAACAATAGGCGCTGTCATTACCAGGCACTAATTTGGACAGTTACGTCATCTATCGATATGCAAAGATCAATGAAACTTCAGTCTAAGCAGACGACTTGTGTATACTTTATGTAGGACATGGTTAAATCCGTAATATGATTTCAGATATGTATTACAGAGAGAATTAACGTAATTTTCCGTATGAAAACTGTATGATATAAATAAGTCAATAAATAAGTTTGAAGTTCATTTTGATGGAAATCAAGGGATGTGATTGCCAGCCTACCTTAGTAAGATGAATACAAAAGAACGAAACCGTTGAAATTCAGACCTTGTCCATTTATGATTTACGACCACATCTTGAGCTAATCACATATGCACCATGTCTGTGAAAAATAGATTAAGTCTAACCCCGGTTAGAATAGTTCCTCAGTACCCTTGCTTGTCGTAAGATGCGACTAAATGGGACAGTCCATCGGCCTCTACTAGGTACAAAACAAAAGCTACCCGTTATTTTATAAAAGCAATTAAAATCTCACAAAGATGAAATAAATTTCTCCCAAACCTCCAATGTATTAGATGTCTTCTATATTTTTCAGAATACATGCCATAGATTATATTAGTTTGTTCAGAACATCATTGAATATTAGTATTATTGAGATTCCATTTATTTTAATGAATTTAAGAACATACAAATGAAAACTGATTCTACAGGTGTTTGGTAATACCTTAACTGACTGTATTATATCTAAAAACCCATGTTCTAGTTTCCGTGGGGACCCGGGTTAGAAGAGTTGCTCAGTATCCCTTGCTTGTCGTAAGAGATGACTAAATGGGGCGGTCCTTCGGATGATACTTTAAAAACAGAGGCTTCGTGTCATCTTTCACGATAAAGATCCTCCCTGCCCCAAGGCCTTAAACGCCGCGAATATGCCTAAATTTGAAGCTCTTCACCGGCAGTGGTGACGTCTTATGAGTGAAAAATTCTCGAATGGGACGTAATTTTTATTTTGATATTGTTTTTACGTCATACTCGAGAATTTTTCACTCATAGGGAAACGTCACCATTGTCGGTGAAAGGCTGCAAAATTAAGACCTATGCTGAATCCTCGGCGCTTTCGACCGTTGAGCAGGGATAATCTTTATCGAGCCACACCTGCTGTGACATGAGGCCTCAGTTTTGGCGGTCTCATCCGAAGGACCGCCCAATTAAGTCGCCTCTTACGACAAGCAAGGGGGTACTGAGGACCTATTCAAACCCGGAAAACAATAAACAACCAACTAACCCTGATCTAGTAACAAAATAAAGGGTTTATACTTGTGGGGGGGGGGGGGGTGTCAGACTTTAACTTCATATAAAGCGACGTTTTTCGATTTGATGTGCATGCGTGGATAACACATCTTAAACCGAAATACCGTCAAGACTTTCATTTTTTTTTTTTTTTGCAAAGAAAGAAACCTAATTAAGAATAAATGGTTAACGCCAAGAGAAAATTATAAATATATCATGACCGAATTTAGTAATATACAATAAAATGTTAATGTGAGTTTATAGTTTCAGAGGATTACTGTCACTTGTAACAAAAACGCTACCGTCAGATCATCGTCGCTAGGCACGGTTACTCAGTCTGGTAGTACCTACCCTACCTCAAACCGGGGCTGCATGATCAGCGAAACCCTCGATTTTCATGAATATTTATAAAATGACAGTTATTGTTTTTGACCAATCACAGTCACAATAACATTTCCGATATTTTAATGACTGCGTCCACAACTAAAACGTGCAGTATTTGTTAACAAGAAGTAACGGACTAAAAGGGGCTACAGATCCCTGTTTACAGAAGCAATTAAAATTTATAAGTAAACGAAATTTGCATTAACAGCAGTGGTTACGCTTGTAAATTCTGTTTTAATAAACTTAATCGTATCCTCAAAATTGATGAGAAAATTCGGGGTGAAGTGGATGTGTTGAAATCTGAAAGACTAGAGTTGATCGGACAATTATCTAAAGAGAGCAGCGAGGTTATGCATATTATACATTGAATTTATTACACCGGTGAAGTCAACAAAAAAGTGTCCATTAGTTACGACAGCTAAAAAGGTGTCCAGTTTGCTCTCAATCGGCAATCCTCGAACTATTTCGCTACAAGCACGCAGCAACCTCCGAATGATTTTCTTTCCATAAAAAAAATCATAGAAGCTCAGATTGGTTCACTAGAGAACATAGATATTCAAGAAGTCGAGGATTTTTCTAAAATCATACAGCCACGGCATTTGACGTAGTGTAAACGGAGGCAATAAGCGACGATGCCGCCTGATATAGTACTACAGATATATGGCATTTGTTTTGAAGAAATTACAGTCAGCAGATTCCCAGCAAATACATGTCTTAAAACAACAGAATGATCTTTGTTCATATACAAAGAAGGACCCCTAGATATACCAGAGATGGGGGTCAGGTGCCTAGAAGGAATAAGCATCCCCTGTCGACCGATCACACCCGCCTTGAACCTTATATCTTGATCAGGTAAAAGAAGTAATCTGTAGTTAAAATCAATATGCCAAGAACGGCCTAACAATCGATATGAAATATGTCAGAGAGCACTTTACGAACCGATCGGTTGTATTGGCAAACTAGATCATTATAACAGCCATATAATTTGCGAAATGCTTTCTTTAAACGAGACTGTTGAAACACCTGTAACATCAACTTGTTTGTCAGTAGTCTACCTCGATTTATAGACTGATCATACGCAGAACAAGCTCTTGCATATCGTATCAGTTGAGAGATATAAACACCCTATGTAGGTGATAATGGTATATGCTAGATAAATATGGGAAGTTGACGATGGAGAAGATGAAATCATCCAGTTTGTCATAACGTTAAGTTGTTAGTTTGCCGTTAATATTCATTTAGAGTATGAAGCAGATATTTTATATGTCGTGTTGAAGACCACAGCAAGATAATTTTCTTCTCAAACTTTTGAATAAACTCTTCTTCGTAAGAATATAAAAACAGGTCAGCTAACAGAGGAGTACAGTGTGTGCCCGTGGGTTTTCCAACAGACTGTTGGACGGCCTGATTAAAGACTAGGAAGATATTGTCAATGAGGAACTCCAGTATGTTTTTTTTTAAATTTTAACTTCAGAGTACTTGTAGGTGGAATCAGAGTGTTGTTTAACAAGCTACAACTTTATCTCATGGTTCCTCTACATGTATATAGATACATCTCCAAAATAAGTGGGTTAGTGTTTCGGAATGGATATTGCAAATAGTACATAAATCTAAATTTACAAATTCGATTTTCTCTGAGTAAAGGGATGTTGTATGCGATACTGAAACCACCTTAACTGCACAACTGAAGTAATACTGGTTGTGCTTCTTCCACCTGTCCTGATTAAATTGTAAAACTAAAATAACTTTCCATTCACTCTCTGGTTTGTTCCATTTTTGGCGATAAAACTGTAACACATATCAAATGATCCCTTTTTGTTCTTCCATATAATATTTTCAAAAATCAGATAGAAAGGAGGGTTACTCAAGATTTGTTCAACATTATATGCTGTGTTGAGCATTTTGATACAGTTAAAAAATAAACGATAATAAGTAGTAAAAGGTGTAACAATGTTAAAACGTTTAGAGAACA
Source organism: Ostrea edulis (assembly GCF_947568905.1). Classification (NCBI taxonomy): domain Eukaryota; kingdom Metazoa; phylum Mollusca; class Bivalvia; order Ostreida; family Ostreidae; genus Ostrea; species Ostrea edulis. Next base: position 53,834,376 of record NC_079168.1, on the reverse strand, counting down.
AGGAAGACAAATGCAAGAAATCGTTGTTGATATTGGATTATATTGTTTTAATACAGACAAGTATGTAGAAAATAGATACATATATATATGCCTTCTCCTCGGATTTCAAGCTTCTATGCAGAAAGTATTCCTGAAAGCAATAAAAAAAAAAAATGAAAATTTAAATTTGCAAAGTGGAAAATGCAGATTAGTTTTAAAATTCTTCACAAATACACAAAGAATAACTCACCTGCTATGCATGCAGTCATGAAGCAGGCAAAACACCCAGAAATCATAGCGCGGAAGGAAACTCGAACTATGTCTTCTTTCCGGTCCGGTGCTATGGCGGTGAGTGCTCCTATCATGATCCCTAGGGCTGTCAGGTTGGCAAATCCACAAAGGGCATACGTAGCAATAACCACTGAATGTTCCTATGATCAAATTTAACACAATACTCTAGATTAAAAATAACTTGATTTATGTTAAGATCTGAAGAAAGAGAATGTGCTTAGTTAACGATTTTGAATTTATATCTAAGTATTTTATAGTGTGTTTACTTTCTCTGGAAACATTTCATCAAAATACAGAATATACGTATTAATCAAAGTAAACAGCTAGAACGTCGATGAAAATTTTATAAAACGATCACAAATGTAAGATAAAGTGCACTCTAACTTCCAGGTCCGGTATTAGTGATATAGTATTTATTAGATAGGTAAAGACTGGTCATCTTAGCCTAGTGGTTAAGCCGCTCGCTTCGAAATTCTCGAGCAAAGCAAAACTGTTTAATATAAGTATTTCCCTCGGCAATACAAGTGAAAGTCACAGATCTTTACGATATGACCTTATAAACAGAGGTCCCATGTCGCTTTAAGCGTTGAGACAATATTGGCCCCTCACTGCTACGGCCACGACTGCATTGATCCAAACTTTTTGGTATCTAAATCTGATGATGGCTTACCTATATGAGTGAAATTCTCGAATAATACGTAAAGCAACATACAAACTAAACAGCAAATCCAACAAAAAACAATATACAAACGAAACAACAAAACCAACACAAAACATACAAACCAAACAACAAAACGAACACAAAACAACATACAAACCAAACAACAAAACCACGGTGAAACAACATACGAACAAAAGAACAAAACGAACACAAAACAACATACAAACTAAACACTAAAAATCAACACAAAACGACATACAAACTAAACAACAAAACCAATACAAAACATACAGACCAAAAAAACCAAATCCAACACAAAACAAAAGCCAAACCAACTCAAAACAATAAACAAAACAAACAACAAAATCACCACAAAACAACATACAAACCAAATAACAAAACCAACATACAAACCAAACAGCAAAAACAAACAAAATGAGACAGCGTGTGAAATACTTACTGTGAGAACTCCTCCTTTAAGGGTTTCATTTCGATCCACCAAAAATACATCACAGCTGGCCGTCATCGTCCATTGACCCGTGTAAGAGTCGAATACGTCATTATTTTTCCTTACCTTTCCCAAATCTTCGTACGCTAGAAATTCATTGATGAAGGTCTTGATTCCTACCATTCGTGCGACAACACAACAGTCACGTGATTCTACACCCATCAGAAAAACTAATGGCCAGAATAGGTAAGAGCATATGAGCTGTAAAAATGAATAATTCCTCTTAAGTGCATACAAGTAGTAATCTTTTCTGATAATATCATTCTGGTACATATTTAGAATGAAATATTTCCACAAGAGGCCCACAGGCCTTATCAGTCATCTGAGTATTACTTAAAAGTATCACTTGCCCCAAGGGCTATGAAATATCGAATAATTTTCCCGTTCTACATATCTAAGTTAAATTCTAATATTCAGCAGCAGTATAAAACAACATGGGTTCTTTTTAAACACGCAAAAAGCCCCCGAAAGTGCCCATACTGATGAAATACTTTACATGATATAATATACTGTATGTTGTATTTTTGGATCCGCCCTACAGTCAAAACCCTGGGGTTGCAAAATTCACTTTGGTAGATCCTTTTCTGCGTTTCCTAAATATGCATTTAGTTTTATACAGTATCAGCAAAATTAATGAAGTCTTACAATGATATACATGTAGATGATAGTCACTATGATAATGTTGGCCCCACCCTGGAATCAAAACTCTCACCCCTGGGATCATGAAATTCTTGATTTGGTGAAGGGCTATCTGCTCCCTGTAAACATCTATTTAGTTTCAATTTAGTATCAATAGCATTAAAGAAGATGCTATTTAAACGTTTTACACATAAGCAGTATATACCAAGTTTTGCCCCACCTGCTGTCAGAATCTCTACCCCGAGGACCATAAAATTTACAATTTTTTTTAGAGGCCTTTCTGCTCTACATCACTATGCATTTAGTTTTTCATACAGATATGCGGTTGTAGAGAAGAACATTTTTGAAATTTCGTCAATTTTTAGCAGTTGTTGTGCCACCCCTAAGGCCCCGGGGATGCAGGAGTCCTGCAATTTAAAATGTATATTTTTCCCCTTGTCCCAAAGATGCGTCATAACAAAATTGAAACGAATTGGAAGGATGGTTACCAAGAAATTAAAAAAATTGTCAAATGTTAAAGTACGATGGAAGCTGACGGATGCAGATTAATTGCATTAGGTCACCTGAGCGACTCAGGTGACTTAAAAGGGTGAATTTCTAAAGGATATTAGACAGAATATTGAACATTGTCAATTAGAGGCGCAAGTAAATGTTTCTGATTTAACAATAATTCCGTATAATGATGTACTTTCTCGTTTTTAAATTCTGTTGTACCAAACAACAAATTACCTGAAAGGTTAGCGGTGGATAATCAGGAAGGATGAGCCCGATCCTCTCTCCCAGCCACACCAAGGTAGAATTAACAAATCCCAAGAGGGAGAAAAAGGCGATGACACTGGCTAGAATATAGGCCACAATCGGAAGGGCAGTGATGGCTCCGATAGATGCTGCGTCCATAATATTTCTTCCCTCCCTAAATATTATTTTTATTTTATTATGAATTGGTTACTTTCGTAGAGAATATATTTTTCCTTTACACTCGAGAACTCCGTTACATTTCTGGGAGAGTTTGAGGCTCACTTGTACGTATGATTCGTTGGTAGTGTACGTTCAAGAACACGTGGTAGCCATGAAAAGTTAATCACAGGAAATATTGATTTCAGAATGTATTCACGTTTGATTAAGCCATGTCCTTAATTTTGTCTAAAACAAAATTTGTATTGAAATTGCTTCTTTACCTGCATTTTTCAAAATGGAAAATTAGACTGAATAATGACATATTACGAACTGCTATAACGGATATCAACTAAAAGCACAGGTGTCAAAACAAAGAACATCTACTGTAGAATCATTTAAATTCGTGGGGGCCAATGAATCATTTAAATTCGTGGGGCCAATTTTCGTGGATTGCTGAATTTTTACGGGTTCGTGCGGATGTAATTTCGTGGATTTATATATGTGTAAGAAAGATAACTGTGGGATGTCTTTATTCTTTGAGGATGTAAATTCGTGGGTGAGGGGTACCCACGAATTCCACGAAAATTGAGCCACCATGAATTCTAATGATTCCACAGTACTCTTAATAAGCCAATTACAGATTCCATATTTAGTGAGAACACAAACGTATAAAAAGCACCTCCTAATAAGATATACGTGTGTCCACAGTGATACTAATTTAGATAATGATATCTACACTGTATTCAAAGTTCATTTTGAATTGGGTACCTTTTTATTACACATGCGTCGTTTGATGTATCTCTTCTGCTCTCTTTGGTTTCCGGCCAAAATAACTTGGATATTCCGAGTGCTGCTGGTGCTGACATAACACTGGCCGATATCAAGTGATTGGCGGGAGCCTGTATCAAATAAAACCACACATACATGTAATTTACTATGACACCTATTCAATTAGGTGATTTACATTCACAAAATCATAGAATATCCCATTGTCAACAACCACGCCTTATTGTCTCCGTTCACACTACGTCATAACCTTCTGAGATAGGATAGGGTACTCGAGGACTCGGTAACCGTGGCTAGCGACGATGAAAATATTTATGTAACATTATTGTGGTGCTATTATTATTTAATGTAACATTATTGTGGTGCTATTATTATTTAATGTAACATTATTGTGGTGCTATTATTATATTTAATGTAACATTATTGTGGTGCTATTATTATTTAATGTAACATTATTGTGGTGCTATTATTATTTAATGTAACATTATTGTGGTGCTATTATTATATTTAATGTAACATTATTGTGGTGCTATTATTATTTAATGTAACATTATTGTGGTGCTATTATTATATTTAATGTAACATTATTGTGGTGCTATTATTATTTAATGTAACATTATTGTGGTGCTATTATTATATTTAATGTAACATTATTGTGGTGCTATTATTATATTTAATGTAACATTATTGTGGTGCTATTATTATTTAATGTAACATTATTGTGGTGCTATTATTATTTAATGTAACATTATTGTGGTGCTATTATTATATTTAATGTAACATTATTGTGGTGCTATTATTATTGCTCTCAGTATAAACTTACTATGGTTACATGTATATCCTAAATGGTTTTTTTTTTTTATTTGTGTTTTTTATATTGCATATATTCTTTTAATTGTATGATATAATATTGAAATCAAAATCTTAAAATTGATATTAATCATGACTTATGAAATATTGAAATTTTTATTGCACTTCAGGGACAGTCTTATTTCTGTAAATAAAGTTAAGAAGTCTTTACACAATATTACACCTTCCTGAGAATGCTGGTCATTTGCGTTTTCAAGGAATATGCAATGCTAAAATATTGAATTTTACTACCCTTCCCTTCTATGATCATTGTGTGGCACAATTGCACGGATGCATTCATTTTCTCACATTATCACCAGTGTGAGATCGACTTTACCCATGTGAGACAGCCATGTGAGATTTTTCTATATCATATACCTAGTAGTGTATCAGCCCTGATACACCTATCTTGGCTAGGGTGAGACAGCTGCAAGTAGGTAGGGCTGTCTCGCTCTAAGGGCCGAGATATCTCTGTCTCGGCCCGTTGTCAAGGGGCTGTCTCGCCCTCAAATTTCAAATGGCTATTTCTTCTTTAATCTTTTGAAATCTAACATAACTACATGAAAAAATGATGTTAGACACAATTTTTTTCATATATAATACTTTCTTCCACGACAAAATTTAATTTAAGCAGAAAAATTAAATAAAAACGTTTTTGAAAACAGCGCTAAATTGTAGCGAGTATCTAAGCAAAGGGGGTAACCCAAGTAACAATTGTTTATTTAGAACAATAACACGTTTAACTTCATTTCAAAACATTCAACGTTCTAGGTGACAGAAAACAGTAGGAGGATTATGGAGGGTGATACTGAAGCATTTTCAGAAATCCCCGGTCCTAATGGAGAAAAACTGTTAATTTACAGCAATTTTGATGTAGAAAACTGTTTTAAAACGATTTCTGAAATCTAAAATCCCGAGGACTTGGCAATAAAACGAGAAAAGTAGAACCATTATCTTCCGACGTATTTCAACGACTTATAGATGCTAAACAGATGGGAAACGGTAAAAAAAACTTACTTCAGTATCAGGTAACATTTCTTAAGCAAAGAAATAGCAGCATCAGATCTGTAAACATTCCCGTTCATACGATGACGCCACGTAAACAAAGTTCTACAACTCTTACAAATTATATGAAATATTGAAAACGGGCGAGTTTGGTAAATCCGAAAAAATAAATAAAAATCAGCAATGGAATAAAGCTACAAAACCCAGACTTTAGCATGTTTCACAATGTCAATAGTACTGGAAACGTAACCATTAAAGTAAACTCTCTGAAGGAATGAAATAGTCAAATATCGTTGTACAGTATACCATGTATTTATGTTTGGGTCAATGACCCCCCCCCCCCCCCCCCCCCCAATTAAAAAAAAAAATGTTTATCAACTTGTTGTGTTTTAGGTATATGATATAAACAATATCACACTCTAATGTTGATCTCGGACCTGGGATTGCCCCTCGAGTGATCTCGGCCCTCGCCCTACGGGCTCGGGCCGAGATCAACTCTCGGGGCCAATCCCAGGTCCGAGATCAACATTAGAGTGTGATATTCTATATGTCTCACACTGCTGCGACGTCATTTGATTGTGACGTCATATATTTTCTATGATTTACGTTACACGGTGAAGATTTACGTTACACAGTGAAGTAAAAATATTTTGCATTGTTATCTTTAAATTTTAATGTAGTATAGCTTTCTGGTGGACAACCTTGGGTTTTTTAGTTTACACTTACAGTGTAAACCATTTTCGGGTATGCTCTTTCTGCCTATCTAATTAGTTTTTGCATCGAAGTTCAAATGAGGATTTTGATAATCTAAAATTTTCTGAAAGCTCCTACTTTTATGCACTAAACTGTAGTTAAAATGTGAGAAAAATAATCCTTCATTATTTACTCGTGTGGGATAGGGAAATTCCACCTCTGGAACAAGATTCGCTGTCTAGGACTCGGCAAAGCCTCGTCCAAGACTGCGAATCTTGTCCCCTCGGTGGAATTTCCCTATCTCACACTCGTACTAATGAAGGATTCTATTAATCTCTTATCTCCGAAAACAACGACAAAACATGACACAGCATTGCATATTCCCTGGAAGCGCAAATGATCTGCATTATTGGAAGGGTGTTGTTCGGTGTAATTTCAAGCTAATGAAGTGCCTTATGTTATTGTAATTCTTAGTATACGACGATACAGTTGTAAAGAATGCGCGTATTATTCAGATAAATATAGTACATCCATTTTAACGGCTGGGATTCTGACAGAAATGAAAGTAGAATGTAAATATAAGAAATAAACTTCACCTCCGCGTTTCATGCCGACGTGAAACTTCGAACTTCATGCTCTCATGTATTTTCAACAATGAATTTTTTTTTCTTAATTAAATACACATTTACATCAAAGAGGGATAATCAAGCGACACCTGCTTCAGTTCAAATGGACTTTCCAAAAAAAGTTAAAAGCAAATATTTAACTGTAAACAATGACCTTGAACTATTGTGGATCCAATTTCGCTATCATTCGCTGTATAGCTTTCGTAACGATTCATCACATCTTATAATTGTTGAAAGGAGGTATACATTGAAAATCAATTTGGTTAACTTTGATATCGCGACCGTAACCTTCAAAACTGTATTCTCATAGAAACCTTCATATGAAGTTGCATTGATCAATGTCTAACCACATTTGAAACCTATCTTACTAATATGCATTTGACCTGGTGTTGAAAAGAAGATTGATAGGGACCATTCATGTGAAGCAATGTGTGTATTTCTACATGTAAAACTCAACATTGCATTTGAGATAGTAGGACAGCATATCAGTATCTCACCATGCGACCTGTCGCGGTAGCTCAGTGATAGAACGTTCGTCATTATGATCGGAGGGTCGTGAGTTCGAGCCCAATCCTGCCATGGCAGCGTCAAACCTAAGATGGAAACATAGGTAGTGACTGTTCTTTCGTCAAACGCTCGACATTTTGAAGCGAGAATCACGCGTCTTTTGGATATGACCCTAAAAACGGTGGTTCCGTGTCGCAGCAGGTGTTTGCACGTTGAGGCATAATCATGTTATTCGCTCCGCGGGGTGAATTAGTTTGACATGTTTGGTTTATACGTGTTAACTATTGACGTTTTATAATCATGCTATTTATTCCGTTTATAAAAGCAAAAATCATTCATTCACATTTACGGAATAAATGCTACATTTGTGTATTTAAGTACGTAGAATACATGCTAATTCGCTCTGCGGAGCGAATAACATGATGATGCCGGGTAATTTTACATAGCTAAATTTCAAATTGCGTATATTACGATACCCAGAAACTGTAAATATCTCACCACATGCACATATGACCTTGTTACCTTAAACTTTGACCTGGAATAATAGGGTCATAGAAACTATATCTCTGAAGGTTCGTAGGTGATGATTTTTAAAACCAGCAAATGTCGTCCCTTGGTCATCGGGATCTCTTCATGTGGAGTTATTATTTGTATATAGACTGTGGCTCAAATTGTATTTGATATTTCATCCGGAAACATTTATTTACGGTATGGGGTGAAATATTTCATGGTTTCCGGGTTAGGGGAAAGAAACACAGCTAGCGGTTGTCCATACCCCAAAAAGGATGTAGATTACTAATGTGCTTCCGGCCACTGTTGCAAATCCATTCGTCATCACGGTATGAAGTTCCGAGAGGGTCATCTTGTCAAAAAGAGGCTTGATTATCGTCGTAGTTTCGGCCTAAAACAAATTCTGTTAGTAATGTTACTACGATTAAGAACCAGTCCACATTACAAAGTTAATACTGCTGAACACAAGTTGTCATAGTATGTTAACTCACAATGCCTTTAAATTGGGTAACTAACCTACTTTAGAAGTGGGCCAAGGTGACTGTAACATGTTAACCGGATCAAGTGCAGTGTGAATGCGAAGTTGGCACGTGTGATCTAATTCGATCATCAACCATAGTAGTTGTCTAGATTACTTTCGAAACTTCATTGCGCATGTCCGGCTTGCTTCCAGACCTTCAGTGCGCATGTCTGTTTACTAAAGTTCAACATTCTGTAAGCAAAGGTTGCTGTATGGTAGACCAGACATTGCGCAGTGACACCCCTCTGGTTTCAACCAAAGGCAGTTTGGTCGTACTTTGGTTCAACTCTAGTTACTAAAATTGATGATCGAACTAGCTCACAAATGAAAGCTGGATTTTGAAGGGGAAAAAAGCATTCAGATATGACAAGCTTTTCCAACCTTAAACAGGTAAATACAACTTCGAAATATTTGCAGGTATTTGTGGCAGTATATTTCAGTCAGGTTCAGTCAACCCACTTGAAAACTTCAGCATGAATGCGATGCAGTCTATACTTTGTGGTTCTGTTAATCCGGGTTACCTTAACCCAATGCAAACCAGTTTGTAACACAGAATTTCACTCGTATAGTATTTAGCCCCATAAAGACTAGTCTGAGTCACAATTCCCCAAAGAAAAACGGATTCAGGTTAGATTGAAGAAAAATGGCCCCAGGATAGATTTCCCTCCAAAATCCAATTTTAGTTCAATTATTAGAATATATTTAATAAATGCAATCGAAGTCCCCGAATGCCTCGAGCACTCGGCATGTGTCTATGTCGAGTGCGTGAGACATTCAAGGAGTTCTGATTGTTAATAGATGGAGATTAATTAACCTATTTCTAGAATGGTTACTAGTATTCCAATTATTGGTGATCGGAAAATATCCCGTGGGGATTCAGGTTAGAATAGGTCCTCAATACCCCTTGCTTGTCGTAAAAGGCGACTAAATGGGGCGGTCCTTCGGGTGAGACTGCAAAAACCGAGGTGTGACAGCAGGTGTGACACGATAAAGATCCCTCCCTGCTCAATGACCTTAAGCGCCGAGCATACACTGTAGGCCTAAATATTGCATCCCTTCACCAGCAATGGTGACGTCTCCATATGAGTGAAAGATTCTCGAGAGGGAAGTAAAACAATATACAATCATTTCACTTCGTCCATTGGAATAAGTCCAAATTTCCATTTTCAGGGTGTAGATGACTCACCCATCCAACAAAGACGTTGACGGCGGCGTGGAGGGATTCCATGGCGGAAGTTTCCAAGCTGTACTGCATTACCCAGGCCATCTTTTCTATCAGAATTTGCATCCATCCAATATAGTACAGAATAGATATGACTGCGCTGAAGAAAAATATAACTGACATCACCTGTATGGAAAAATAAAAATGGAGTATCAGTTAAAGATGCCGAGTGTGAATGTCCGAAACATTGCATCGTCGCAAACCACGCCTATTTTCTTCGTTCACAGTATAATGGTAGGGACTCGCGGACTCAGTAAGCGTGTCTAGCGACAATGGAAAAGTTAGTGCATTGAGAATATAACAATAGCCCCCCACTACACAAAACAGGGTACTGATACAAACATTTAGTTACTGAAGTAAAGTTGTTGAAGCTTTATTTAAGTTCTATTCCTACGTTTCATATTTTATTGGATGCACATGTATTCATAAACCTTGAAATAACATTCATCTTAGCTTGTTAGATATCATACAATTGGAGGGGTGGAATTACCTTAACATGTGACTTCATTCCTGTTTCAAAAGGACGCATGAAAGATCATGAGTTCGTACAAAACTTCAGATTATTATAAGTTTTCACGCAGTTCATACGAAGTCTTGTTTCAAAATAAAACTCTACAAGTGCTTTACCTTTCAGTTGCAATGCATTTACCTTAAATGCAAAAAAGTGTTCCATAAAACCATCCCCAAACACAAATCTGGCGCCATTATCTGTATGATCGAGAAATTCTGTGACTCTTTTCCCCAGCCAGTCAAATGCACCATAGCCCCAGCTGGTCCGGAGAACTATCAAGGCAAAGATCATTTGCAGCAGAAACCCCCACAATACAGGCCGCCACGAAACCTAGCATAAGATACCAAACTATGTGTAAGGTGCCATGAAGAAAACGTGTATGACACTAAGTCTGCCAAGCTACATTTTTGGTAACAAAAGGATCTTTTTGTTTGTATAATTGCTACATTGATATTTATATTTTCTTTGCTAAAGGTAGGTAAATCTAAACGAAATATCTGTAATTATCCGTCTGTTCCTTTTCATAAAGTTGTTAAAAACTGAGATATTATGCATGACTACTTATACCTGTTCGGGATCTTTTGAAAAGAAAAACAGCACGAACGTGAAAATGAGTAAACCGGCGACAGGTATAAGGCGGGAAGGATCCGTCAGAAAGACTGTTGTGGTGATATAAATGACGATGACGCAGATGACGTAGACTGTCAATATCCTGTCAATTATTAATTGTTTCATAGTTACTATTTTTAGAATTTATATTCTGTTAACAATACTCCAAAAGTTATATACATGTATTTCACATAAATTCTTTGTTGGCGTTCATGGGTACATATCTAGGTAATTTAAAATATCAAATTAATACATACATGTATACACTGTTTGCAGAAGAAAAAAATTACCTTTTCAAAATATGCCTTGTTCTTTCACTCGGAAAGTTGTGATTTTTACTAGTATTGTTCATGATAGCTTCCACTCGACTTCCGCACTGATTTTTTATCACATGCATTGCATAACAAGATATAACAACGGTTGTTACAACAAGTAAACGAATCGAACCCTCGTCACCGAAACGATAAATCATTGCTCCAATGAAATATGCAAAATATCCTAAAATAAGAAACATTCGGAAGCACATTTTGATCTTTTTTCGGTGTTTCTTTACCAGTCTGTCTAAGGATTTTCGAACGCTGACCACTGGATTGAGATGAGAACAGTTTTTCAAACATTCCGGAGGAACGTACTGGTATGACACAATTACAGATGTGGATTCTGGTGTACTGTTGTTTGGAGCCTATAATGGAGATTGCAGGCATATAACTTATATTATACAATGTATTAACTTAGAAATATTTTCATTGAAAATTTAAATTTTAGATCAAAACAGATTTTTATACCCCTGGAATCTGTCTTTGACCAAAAAAAACCCCCAACTTTAACCTTAGTCATATCGTTTACACCATCAGAGGTAGAGCTTTCATATTTGGTGTCTGTATTTCTTGTGGCAAGACCTTTCCATTGACACCAACATTGTTGACCTTGTTACTTTAACTTTAACCTAGTTCCACTTGTGATCGGGGGCATCAGTGTTTCACAAACACATCTTGTTAATGCTTGTTTTTATTTTCTTTGAAAGTGTATATTTGTCTATTTTGAAGGGAACAAAAATTCAAATATTCATTTCACTATTTGGGAGTTTATAGGAGCCCTTCGTCTATCTGTGCAATCATGTTCGCGTCATGAATTTTAAAATAAAGTATATGTTTAACACTATACACAAAGATTGATTATGACTTGAAGATGTGGCATAACCTTTTCCGAAAGTCATTTAGTGAAGGTAAAGGTCACCGGCAGGAAACCATTTAAAATTCGTGCTTGTGTCATTACGTTGTTAATGTTACGTTCCTTTAGGGAATTTTTCACTCACTTATATTGGGGACGTCGCCAGCTGTAATTGAAGTGCCAACAATTTGACCAATGCATTGTAATTAAGGCCGTGATGGGATTCTTTATCGTACTTTCGCTTTTAAAGGGACATGGACACGATTTGAGCTGAACATTTTCAAATTTTATTTTTCCATTTTTATTGTTACAATGCTTAACTAAAGTATTTCTTATGGTCAACCAAAATTTCAATATCAGTTGTTGAGCTACAAGTGAGTTACAGCACTCACAATTCTTCGTTATGTAAACAAGGCCCGTGCAGTGATTTTGTTTACATAAGATTGCTTAATAGAAAACATCATGTTTAAAACAAAATAAGATGTCCCAAACACTAGAAACTATTCAATTATGTTCATAATTAACTTGTAAATTGAACCAAGAAAATCTGCTTTAAACGAAACGTTTATTTAACATATGTAAACAAAAACATGGCACGAGCCTTGTTTACATAACAAAGAATTGTGATCTCTGTATCTCCTATGCATCTCAACAACTGACAAAATCACATTGAAATTTTTGTTTGTGACATGAAGGTGTGTCACGACTCTAATTCAAGGCTAAGTGATGAGAAAAAGATGGTACTGACTAAAACTCGGTCCCGGTCTTCGGTCTCGGTCCCGTGACTAAAACCCAGTCCCGATCCCCGATTTTTTATATTCGATAAAAACAGAATATATCAGGATATTTGAGTCCCATTACTCGTTAACTTAGGCATGGCTTCTCATGCCTGCATTCTGATAGTTGATTGATCATATCATTTTCCTCTTTGCTAATATAATATATGAAAACTCCGGGACCGTAGGGACCGACAAATAAAAACAATGCTAAATGCACGGGACCAAAGACCGGGTTTTAGTCACGGGACCGAAGACCGGGACCGAGTTCTAGTCAGTACCGAAAACAATGAAGAAGTTTCTTCTGACCCTGTCTTTGTAACAGAAATAAAATGCCCACTCTTGATATACATGTTCCTTAAAACAGAGAGGTATGTTAGATTTCTGGAGATCCCGTGGGGATCGGAGTTAGAATAGGTCCTCAGTTCCCCTTTGCTTGTCGTATGAGGCTTCTAAATGGACTTTTGCGAGATGGGCTGACTTTTACAGTCAACGGCTGACTTTGACACGAGCATATAATACGGAAACCTTTTCGTGACATATCTGTATACATGAATAAGTGATGAACTGATGCAATGTACAGAAATGGTCAAATTGTACAAATACATGTATTATAGAGTTGTTCCGGTTCATTTCCATACTCGCTCACTCTCTAAAACAGCAAATTCCGTGTGACCTAATATCCCTATAAATATTTTAGGTCACCTGACCTAATGCATTTGGTCAGCATCCGTCGTCGTGCGCAAACACTTGACCATTCTTAACTTCTTCCTGATAACTGCCTTTTTTCAAATTTGGTATGAAGCATCTTTGGGACAAGGGGGTATAAAGTATAAATTGCAGGGCTTCTGCACCCCCGGGGTCTTAAGGTTGGAGCAAAAATTAACCAATGTTAATAAATCTTCCTTACATCCGTAAGAAAAACTGAATACATAGATCTGGTCACGTAGAGCTGGAAAGCCTCTACCGAAATTGTAAATTTCATGATATCCGGGGTAGACGTTCTGACTCCAGGATGGGGCCAAACTAGGAATTAGTATTTATGTTTAAACCATTTAAATAGCATAGATCTCCTTCAATGCTATGTCGTGGGCCTCTTGTTAGTTAAATATTTTAGATGAAACAATTCCAGTTCCATCCCTGCCAAGCCCTGTTTTTATATGTCAGTATTGAAAAGATTAATCGGAGACGGGGACCAGACTCATGGCTTTCATAACGTACTAGGGTTACTTTTCAATATTTACGTACTTCATATTGGATAGAATGAATAGATATAAAAATCAACGGGGTTCGAATTGACTGCTACCTAACATGGCTATCTCTACAAACGGAATCAATTGAAGATATGAGTTTTCGGTTCACATGCGGCTTTAAGAAATATACTGGGAAAATATGTTAGGAATTTTTTTATATTATGATGCAAGAATACATCGACCTGCGCCGTAAATCGAAGGTTTATATAATGGGTGGATCTGTAGCTCTCTGGTATGTCCACATATATTCCCAGAGAGCTGCAGATGTGCATAAGTGCAGATGCACATGTAATTCCGAATGTTTATCATGTTCTGTGTTGTACTTGTGTGTGTTTGATTGAATAAAGCTGTATAACACCTTCGTACATTTTTATAAAATAAAACGCAAAACTCCTGCATAATAAATTTACATTCGATTTATCACGATGCAATGACTTTTTGTAAAGTTTAAACAATGAATCAAGGTATCTGTGCGAGTTAAGATTTTACACCCAGGTATGCATGCATGAATCAATAGCCTTGTGGTTTTATGTTTAAGAATTAAATATATCAAAACATTTTATTACAAGAAACCCAGTGTCTTCAAATTAGTAAAGCTTCTTAGTGTAAATAATACAAAAGAACTCAATAATTTAGGAAAGTTCCTACAACAGGCTACAAAGTTTCGATCTTCATGTAACTTATGAATTCTGTACTTGCTTCGACATATTATTCACGTGTATTGTTATATGTATGTTGAAATTCATTGATTTTATATCCTCAAAATTGTATCTGTATGTCTACTCACCCTCTACTGTATTATTTGTATATATTTGTAAATATTTTGTATTTATAACCGATGAGCTGTATAGCTTAAGGAAAAAATAAAGAATTATGTTTTGATAATTGTCAGATAGATGACAGAAGTTCAAATGGTTTGAAACGTAACAGGCCTACCGTAATAATATTGTAACATGCAGCGATCTGAACACGCTCGTCGTTGCTTAGAGAGATACTCTACCATATCACTAGAAAAGCTAGCTCACCATCAAGGCCGTAGAAATTCCCTACATACTGTGTGCTACACTTCCCCCGTTCAGGGAGGCTTCGTCCCGAAGCTTAGCATGGGTCTTCTCTTATTTTTGGCACCTCTTCAGCAAAAGCATCTGCCGTTCACGACGACAACCGTCGTCGTCCCAGGACGAAACAACGTGCGTATAAGGACACACAGTCCCTGAGTTCCAAACGTACTTTACCTGAAGCTAGCCTGGTGCCCTGGCCTTCCCATAATGCTCCGCAAATGAAGCATTCGTTTGCGGAGCATTATGGGAAGGCCAGGGCACCAGGCTATACCTGAAGCAAGCCTCTGTACAGCCAAACACCAGAGTCACTACACTGTCACCATTTTGTAACGTGCAGAGGTTTGAACACGCTCGCCTTTCCTTAACTTGCGTGCTCAAGAGAAATCACTAAACAAGCTAGCTCAAGAGCGAGGCAGAAGTTCCCTATATACTTTCCAACAATTCGACTTTACATATATTTAACGATATCGTGCTTCCATACAATACTCAGGTTTAAATGTCCAAGTCAGCCATTGACCGTGAAAGTCAGTCGTTCTCGCAAAAGTCCAATGGGGCGGTCCTTCGGATGAGACCGCAAAAACCGAGGTCCCGTGTCACAGCAGGTGTGGCACGATAAAGTTCCCTCCGTGCTCAAAGGCCATAAGCGCCGAGTATAGGCCTAATTTTTGCAGCCTTTCACCGGCAATGATGACATCTCTATGTGAGTGAAAAATTCTCGAGAGTGACGTTAAACAATATACAATTAATCAATCAGATTTCTGGAGTAAGGTCGTATGGACAAGGTCATTGAGAGACAAAGTTCAAAAAGAATCAGCCTTACTTTCTATATAAAGTGGTCCTTTTCAAACAAATTTCCGATTGTGCTTAATTCTATGCATACTAGTTAGTAATATACTGTGACGACTTGGACTTCAAAAAGCTATGTACAGTGTATAAAACAATATTTTAAACGGAGTTCATTTCTGGAGGATTGTGTTTTCATATTTCTTAATTAAGGTCATATGAACAAGGTCATTGGGAGAAAAATAAAGTAGCGGTGGATAGGGCAAGTTGTATTTGGCGCGCCCGCGCGTCAGAATTTTTCTAAAGAAAATTAATCGCTTATTCTTTATCGTCCGTTTCGGGCTCGATATTTCACCAGAAGTCGCACGTGGTGAGGCAATCGGAACTCCTCGAATGTCTCGCGCACTCGACATAGATCTCGGATGTAATACGATGCCATCCATGAGTGAATTTAATGCATTGCCAGTATGTCGAGTGCGCAGACATTCGAGGAATTCCGATTGCGTGGTGAGGTCACAATATGGGTAGTTTTGATATATACACGAACATTTGAGGTATGATGGATCATGCAACACGCCTCCCCCTTAACCTTCTACACACCTTTTTAACTTATGCATTGTAAATATACCTTAAATATCATCTAAAAATGTACTAAATCAAGAAGAAATATTACTGATAACGGGGTTTTTACTTATACGTAAAAGACATTTCGATAATCTTTAATGTATATTTACAAAACATAAGTATAAAAAGAAAATAAATGTGTCGACCCCAGATCAGAAAAAAATTAGGGGGGTGCATAATTCATGCCCGAAGGTCTGTGGTTCAAAAATGATTTATTCTAAAGAACTGTATGTCAATGTATAAATCAAATCCATTCTCATATGTAATGCAAATACTGGCCAGTTTATCTGAAATTTTATCACTTCCTTCCAAATAAATCAAGTACCAATTAGGGTCTTACATGTATATGCACAGTTTCGCATGGAATTTGGAGTGCTGATGAAGGGGGGGGGGGGGGGGGGGGGGCTTCATATGGGCACAGGCGAGGTAAATATATTGAAAAATATGATATTGACAATTTGAGTAGGAATTATGTACATAACAATGGATAAAAGTCTGACGGCTGATTAATATTTAGACACTGGGGAGGGGGAGGGACTCTTATTTATTTATTAAGAAACAATTTGTCGTAAAAGTGGAAACCACTGGGTTGTATCCTAGGTCCTAAAATTGTGAATTCTCATATAGATATAAACAGTTTAGGGCAAAATATATATCGATAGCTAAAAGACACTTAATATCATTAATTTGTTGTCTTTGAAAAAAAACTTTGATTGGGCTCGATATTTGCGTAAGCTATTTCCATAAAAAAAAAGCGTTAACGCTAAAAAGTAAAGAAAATCAAGCTCATTTGAGTGTTTATTACCACAGCAAATTCTACTGGAAAACATTGACCATGATTGACGCGCGGATGCGCCGAATACAACTAGCTGTGGATAGTTACATCCATTGTTGTGTGTCTGATTGCTTCAGAAGATCAATGGCGGTTTCTTTAGTATGCATTGCTCTTCGTTAGTTTCTTTATTAATTATACAAGGGGTAACCAATTACCTCAAAACTGTGCAGTGGTTGGTTTTTAGGGACAACCTATTGATAGGTACCACATCATGTACATGAATTGTATATGCATAATTATAACGTCAAACTTAATTATATCATTTGTAATTACAAGTTTTAAATATAAACCATTCATGCACTTCTTTTTTGGCATGTAATATACTAGTATTGCAATATTCCGTCTATTCCGTTTACATTCTATAATTGTATATTTGCATTGTGTATTTAACGTCTAATTGTGTTATATAATTTTCTATTTGTATTACATAACTGTCCATTTGTATTGTATGTTTTCTATTTGTGTTATATGATTTTGAATTCTGCTAGTATATTCGTTATTTCTATTGTATAATAACGTATCATACAGCGGGAAAGAGACATAAACATCATAATGATATATGTAGGTGAGAATGGAATATTGCTACTGTAATAACATAAATATAAACAAAAAAATGGAATATAAATAGACAATTATACAATGCAAATAGAAAACTATAGAATACAGATAGAAAATTGCAGGATACAAATAGAAAACTATACAATACAAATTGACAATTATACGATACAAATAGACAACAATACAATACAAATAGGCAATTATAGAATACAAATAGACAATTATAGAATACAAATAGACAACTATACAATGTAAATAGACAATTATAGAATACAAATAGACAACTATACAATACAAATAGACAACTATACAATGCAAATAGACAATTATAGAATACAAATAGACAATTATACAATACAAATATACAATTATAGAATACAAATAGACAACTATACAATACAAATAGACAATTATACAATGTAAATAGACAACTATACAATGTAAATAGACAATTATAGAATACAAATAGACAATTATACAATACAAATAGACAATTATAGAATACAAATAGACAATTATACAATAAAAATAGACAATTATAGAATACAAATAGACAACTATACAATGTAAATATACAATTATACAATACAAATAGGTAACTATACAATGCAAATAGACAATTATAGAATACAAATAGACAACTATACAATACAAATAGACAATTATAGAATACAAATAGACAATTATAGAATACAAATAGAGAATTATACAATAAAAATAGACAATTATAGAATACAAATAGACAACTATACAATATAAATAGACAATTATACAATACAAATACGTAACTATACAATGCAAATAGACAATTATAGAATACAAAATGACAACTATACAATACAAATAGACAATTATAGAATACAAATAGACAATTGTACAATAAAAATAGACAATTATAGAATACAAATAGATAACTATACAATACAAATAGACAACTATACAATGTAAATAGACAATTATAAAATACAAATAGACAATTATAGAATACAAATAGACAACTATACAATGTAAATAGACAATTATAGAATACAAATAGACAATTATAGAATACAAATAGGTTACTATACAATGCAAATAGACAATTATACAATAAAAATAAACAATTATAGAATACAAATAGACAACTATACAATGTAAATAGCCAACTATACAATACGAATAGACAACTACACAATACAAATAGTCAATTATACAATACAAATAGACAATTATAGAATACAAATAGACAATTATACAATACAAATAGACAATTATAGAATACAAATAGACAATTATACAATACAAATAGACAATTATAGAATAAGAATAGAAAATATAGAATACAAATAGAAAATATAGAATACTAATAAACAACTACACAATGCAAATAGACAACTATACCATACTAATAGACATTTACAGTATACAAATAGAAAATATACAATACAAATGGACAATTTTAGAGTACAAATAGAAAATTATATAATAGAAATAGAAAATATATTATGCAAATTCACAATTATAGAATGCAAAATAAAAATATATAATATATAATTCAAATGTTCAAATATAGAATACAAATGGAAGAGATCAAATATCACAGCAATTAACATGCGATATTCTCTAGTACAAATTACTGCAAAATGTATCGTAAATTTAATGAGGAATTTTGTGATATGATGAATATGTTAATAAGCTTGTATGGTGACCTGTTGACCTTTCACTAGTATTATGATATTGACAGTGGGTTATTTTTTCATACTGGAATAAAATGAGAATTTTTAGTCGTTATCGATGTACATACATGTACATCTCATGCGCATGTGTATGACACAATTAACCACAAACAGATAAAATGTGACAAAAACGTTATTACCTGAGTCTCGTTCACCGTTGGCATCTTCAGAAGAAATGAAAGTGTCGAAAAGGCCTCTGGGTAATTATTTACATTTGCATGCAGGTTAATGGGGCCAGCCGACCGATGGGGGCAATGGAGAGATGACCTGTCTTGATAATATGCTATTTACACTTGTACATACATCTAGAAACCAATTTCCTTTTTATCGTGTCATATATAACTGTTAATGAAAACATTCACGCTTTCCTTCCGATTTTTATCGAATATTTTCGTTTTCTTTGGTTAATAAGAGATGGAAGCAAACAGTTGTTTTCTCTAGTCGCCATTTATAGCTTTATTTCAACTAGTGGTACCCACTAAATTAATTTCGTCACCATTTAGATAAAGCATAAGAATTTTAAACAGGTCCATCGGGATAGTATCCGGTCTTTACATGTATCATACAGTGCGCTAGTTCTAACTTTTTATATGGACACTAATACACACATTTCCGGAAAGGTTTGTTTCGTTGCGTTTTAAGACAGAATGGCTGAGAATATCACCGTTACGTTACATGTACAAATAACAGAAGCGCCATCTGCCGTTGATTTTACACGTGATTGTTCAAAAAGTGAGTTGGTTTTTTACTGATTTGCGTTCACATGCGGGTAACTGACGACGAATATCGGTTATCCTTACGAGATTGCGCAAAACAAATACGAGGGGGTGATATGAATGACGTAGCTTGTTGCCCAATCCTGCTCATTTAATGAGTAAAATATGGTTTGAATATGAAGAACGAAAGTGTATGGCCATACTCAGAATGTTTGAGGAGACTTGATAATTTTATCTCTTTGTATCTTTTGTTTTTGTAATGGTTTGGTTTTCTTTCTCGCTTACTGACAGGTCTTTCAAGCCCCACATGATGCAAAACAGAAAATAATTACTCTGACCTTAAGTAACCTAGATAATCTTATGAAACCTAGAGGTTTTTTTTCTCATGATCTATAAAGTAAATCCCATTTCTTCAATAAAACTATAGAACAATAAAACTTTTCATTAAATCTACACTGTTAGAACTGTTTTTAGTTTTTGTTACTACATTGCATATCCATTCCCTTACAAATGATTTCTCAGGAAAGTCCCAAACGTGTCACCGTGCGGGAAGATTTTGAAAAACAGGAACTTTTTTTTTTACTGACAACGCATATTCATTAACGCACATCAATGCAATAATTCTGCTTACCTCTTCATTTATAAATCGTTCGGACTCCATAACACATTCCAACTTAGAGGATGTGGTTGCCATATTTAGTTATAAACTCCAAATATTCAGTAGAACTCCAGCTGTTTGACCTTTCGAAACCTTTATCTGATATCATTATGGCGTATTATCACTAATCATATCAATGAGTTTATGATTCTTGCTCTTGGTAATCAGTTAGAATGTGGTCGTTATTTTGTTTGCCATGGCTGCATTTGTGATTATCTTTAATTTGTGTCACAATCATGGAATTTTTTATGTTCAATATTTCAAACAGGGTTATATATATTATATTATTTGATTCACATGAGTAAATATTTGACATGGAGCTTAAAAGTGGTAAAGAATTTTCCGAGAAAGCCCAGAAAATTTTGAAGTGAAGGGGGAGGGGGTGTTGCGACCTTGTGGTACTTTTTCCATTCAAAAAGGGGGATTGCAACATCAAAAATGAGTTCAATCAAAATTTTCTGATAAACATTTTCAATTGAAAAACTGAACCCTACCCTCCCGCCTCTAGATTTGCAAAAGGATATTCATGTATCTGTGAAACCTTCTGCTATCATAACTTTTATGGATATGACTTGTTAAACTGAGCCTTTCTAATCTGGAAAAACCGAAGTGCAATACTCCCAGAAATTAGATAGTGATAGTGATGTGAAGACATACGCGGATCTAGAATTGTTTTCCAAGAAGGAACCCATCCCATACTGGATAAGGTCCAACTTCTTAAAAGGGGTCCAATTTGTATATTTTACTTTAGGCCTAAATAACAGTGTATACTTTGTACATTTTTTTTCTTTAAATGTTTTCATCGAACCCTTGTATCATGAAGAAATGCAACTCCTACGGTACTTTCATGTCATAACGTCGCAAAAAAATATCTGAGAGTTGTCTTTCTTGATGATTCAATTCACTGTATACAACCTTTGAACATAAAAGCTAAACATATTTTCACCATATATCGTACATGTATTATGCTTACTAGATCAAGATTCCACGGAAATTGAATGGGAGCTAGTGATTTTTAAGAATTTTCATATGAAGTTTTTAAGTTTATATAAAACATTAAGACAACATTCACTGAAGTTGCAAAAGAGCATAAATGTTTTGAACATCTTTGTAAATTAATGTAAATTGACAAATGTGAAGAGATCATTATATATTATCCTTTAAATATTTATCATTATAACTATATGGTCAACTTACGACTACATTGTTTATACATAATTCTTAAGTAATTAATTTCTATGTTATTCTACTGTTGCTATATCTACATCAACGTTGTATATGATATTTCTATGACTTTGAAAAATACTTGTCACAAATATTTGATGTATGTTATCATACATATAGTGGTATTATGTATTTTTATATAAATCATATATATGCCTTATATAAGATAATAATCATAATAAAATACATTCAATCCAATGGGCCCCTGGCACCATTGGTGAGAATTATGCGGGAGTATCCAAGGATATTTTATCCCAACTAATAATATGTATACTTTCTAATAAATAATGACATTACAAAAAATAGAAGAAGTTGAAACTGGAACACCCATCCATTTTTATTGTACTATCTAATTGCAATTGAGGATCATCGTGGTGTTTCCGTCTAGAACAGATATGCATGCATGCGGTTTTAATTCTGGAAAATTTAAAAGCATTTACATCGGCCCAATTTTGAATTTTGTCTAGGCATAACTCAAAGGGATAATATTTAATGGACTGTTCTAAACTGAAATACCACGATGATCCTCAATTACAATTAGATAGTACTACGACTAGTATATGGTGCTGCAAGAACATCCTTTATCAAGGCCCTTGATGCAATCCACCATCAATGACTTCGACTGTGCATTGGAGCTTTTCGAACCTCTCTTGTAGATAGTTTGAATGTTGAGGCAAATGAACCACCTCTCTATCTACGTAAGATAAATCTTATCTTACAATTGAAAGCTAATTTTAACAATCCTGCATTTAACTGCGTTTTCCATCCGCAGTTTGAACATTTATATGACAAAGCAAGGTGTGTATAAAACCAATCGGTCTACGTGTTTAAATAAAACATATACATGTTTCTAACTAACCTTCAGACACCGTAAAATCCTCATCATGTTCTGAAATACCACAATGGAAATTACTAAAAGTCAAGGTAGACACATCACTTTCTGAATATTAAAAACGTGTTATTTCTAAATATGTATACAATTATTTTCACTCAAATGATCTTTTTTACAAATACCAAGCTGTTTTTTTTTTGTACCTGGTCATTCAACTGCCTATCAGCTTATTGAATCATATGATCATATAGCAAAATCCATAGATGAGGGAAAATGTTGCTGTATGGTGTTTTGTCAACGGCCTTTGATCGTGTATGGCATAAGGGACTTCCTTTTAAGCTACAAACTTATGGAGTGAGTGGTAACTTATTACAATGGTTTCAAAGCTATTTAAATTTCATAACTCAAAGGGTATAGCATAGAAATGTAATGTCTAATTTCAAACCTTTACATGTTGGAGTCCTTCAAGGGTCCGTATTAGGTCCTCTTTTATTTTTGATATATGTCAATGATGTTGCTGAAAATATGTCAAGTTTATGTAGGCTTTACGCTGATGATAATTCTTTGCAGAACTGTTCTACCAATATCTATAATAGCCAATGCGTGCTGAATAATGATTTACTTCGGCTTTAACGATGGTTTAAACAATGGCTGTTAAAATTTGATCCTTCGAAAACAAAAGCCGTCTTCTTTTGTACAAAGAAAAATACATATTTCCCTTGTCTACATTTTCAAAATTGCAATGTAAATTCTCTTTGGCAAATCTTTTGGGATTTCTGTGACACAAGTAAACTTTATTCTTTTCAAAATAAAATATCTATATTACAAATCGCATTTTCGCCTATTTTAACCAAACCCTTGAGTAAAGATTGATTGATTGATTGTATCTGGCTTAACGTCTCGCTCGAGAATTTTTCACTCATATGGAGACGTCACCAAGACCGGTGAAGGGCTTCAAATTTAGGCCTATGCTCGGCGCTTACGGCCATTGAACAGTGAGGGTTCTTTAGCGTGCCACACCAACTGTGACACGGGTCATCCGTTTTTAAGGTCATCTCCGAGGACCCGTGACATTTACACCTGATGCCGAGCGTTTAGCGGTGGAACTGCCACGACCCGTTTTAACGACTTAGGTCTATCGCGGCCGGGATTCGAACCTTCCGCATGCGGTGCGGGGCCAACGCTCTAATCTCTCGGCGGTATCCTTGAGTAAAGAGGATTTAAAGTTTGTTTTGATAAACACAATCTCTACCCAGAGTTATCGTTTCTGACACTCACATATACCTCTGTCAACGTCTCAAAATCAACAGTGTTATTCCACTTTTTCTAAAACTAAGAAGTAGTTTATGAAATATCGGGGTAAATGTAGGTCAAACTATGGCCCCTAAGGTGAGGACAGGGACCATTACAATGTACATGTATATCTACCTATGTAGTGTAATCGAGGAATATCCACCTCTTGTGTCACAGAAAGATTTGGCATCTGATTAATATTAATTCATTTACGTATATTTTTGCAACTAAAGTTGAAACCATATTTTATTTGAGCATATTTGCCGTTTTAGAAGAATCTTTAAAAAATCGCGAGACGAAGTGTATGTGAGTGTAAGAACCGATAACTCTGGGTAGAGAATGCAAATAAAGGGTCGTGCTGCCTTGCAAGAGGAGATGATCAAGAACACTTGAAAAGGATGAGACTGTTTTAAATTCCTATCAAGAACCTCTGGGTCAGAAAAGTGGAAATTTACTTGTAGGCTTCCTGACAAAGTGAACATTCAAGTTTGTTGAAATCATGTCCCTGGGGGTAAGGTGGTTTCACAATAAGGGATCAAATTTTACATACATATATATAGGGAAAATATTCTCACGAACAACAAGACAAGAACAACAATTAGTCATATTAATATGCGAACATCCCCGAGTAGTGCAGATTCAATTTTGTTCAAATTGTAGTCCCCGGAAGTAGGGTAGGGACACAATAGAGGATTACATGCATATAGTAAGGGACAATATCTAAAAAACAATCTCAAGAACAACAGGGCCATGATTAGTCATGCTAATATCCAAACGTCTCCTGGAAGTGCAGATTAAAGTTACATCAATTATGGCCCCGGCAGTAGGAAGGGGTCACAACAGTGGAAAGGATCAAATATATAAATTGTAATATATTGGAAATTTTTTCTCAAGAACAGTGCCATGATTATTAATATGTAACTTTCCACAGATAGTGCAGATTCAAGTTCCGTCAAATGTGAATTCCGGATGTAAGGTTGGGCAACAATATAGGATCAAAATTTGACATGGGGATAGATATGGAAAACTCTCCTGAAGAACAGCAGGGCGATGATTAGTAATATTAATTCGCAAGTATCCACAAGTAGGACATAGTTAAGTTTCTGCAAACTGGGGCCCCGGAAGTTGGGTGGTACCACATGAGGGGATTTAGGGTTGTATATAGGGAATCATCTTCGAAAAATCTGAACTCCCTGGGGGACGTTGGAGCAACACTAGGGGGTCAAAGTTTTACATAAACATATATATAGGGAAACATCTTCATCTCAACAACAGCAGGGCCATGATTAGTCATATAAATATGTAAACAATTTCAGTTAGTTCAAATTCAATTTTGTTCAATTCAAGGGTATGGTGCGGTCACAATAAGAGATCAAATTTTATATGGGAATATACAGGAATCGCTTAGAACAAATTGTTGTTAAGAGTAGCAGGACCGAATGAAATCATATCAAAATTCAAATGTTTCTAAGTTATGTAGATCCTGGGATTAGGGTGGATCAAATTTACATAATGCATGTATGTAGGGAAGAAAAGTTTTTTTCTCCAGAACAGAAAGGTCGTGCTAGTCATATTAGCGCTGTGATTCTGCGACCGAATATTCTGAAGTTAATATCCAAAAGTTCCTAGAGTTTCTCATTGACACTATCTTCGTAGTCTATGGTGATCAGGTCTGTTGAAATTGCCATGGACACGAATTGTGCTCCTTTATTAGCTGACCTGTTTTTATATTCTTACGAGGCATAATTTACTTTTAAAAATCATGTTGTGGTTTTCACCTCGACATTTAAATAAATCGACGACGTTTTATCAATTAAC
Source organism: Ostrea edulis (assembly GCF_947568905.1). Taxonomy (NCBI): domain Eukaryota; kingdom Metazoa; phylum Mollusca; class Bivalvia; order Ostreida; family Ostreidae; genus Ostrea; species Ostrea edulis. The sequence continues at coordinate 53,808,247 of NC_079168.1, read as the reverse complement.
AATAATCATTTTCATTCATATGTCGATTCGATATACCCCAGTGAAATAAAAGACACCAGTCTTCCACATCTGCTTCATACTTAAATATTTTATTGAACATAGATGTTAACGGCAAACTAACAGCTCAACTGTATGGCAAACAGGAGCGTTTCCATCATCAACTTCCCATATTTATGTAGCAATATTCCATTATCCCTATGTCTCTCAACTGATTCAATACGCAAGGGCGCGTTTTGCTTATGATCTGTTTTAAATCGAGACAGGCAACTGACAAATAAGTTGATGTTACAGGAGTTTCACCAATCCAGTTTAAAGTCAACATTTCTTTAAATTCTATGGTCGTTATAAGAATTTGATTTACCAATACAACCTGTCATTGGGTCAAATGCTGCCTGACATGTTTCATACCTATTGTTGGGCCAATCTTTACATTGATGCTGACTACGGGGATGCTTGCCCCTGTTAAGCTCCTTGTCGCACCTCTTTCATATCAAGGGGTTCGTGTTTGTCCTACTCTTGAATTTGTATTCTTTGTAGGGAGTATGAGATTGTTAAATGTTCGTTATCTTCACCTTTTCTTTAAAAAAAAAATACCACCATTTTATCAAAGTTTTCTATATTTTGATAATTATACCCCCGCAAACGAAGTTTAGGGAAAATATTGGAATCAGCATGTTCGTCTGTTTGTAGACATCTAACTAAACCTGATATAGGTAATTATATTCAAACCCAGTTTCCTGTTTCTTGGAACTGACTCAATATTCATAGCCCTTATTCATTGAAGTAGCTAGTTATTAGTAACAAACTTTACTCTTGTTAAGTAGCCAGTCGCCAGTAACAAACTTTACTCTTTTTAAGTAGCCACTCACCAGTAACAAACTTTATTCTTTTTAAGTAGTCAGTCACCAGTAACAAAGTTTACTCGTTTTAAGTAGCCAGTCACCAGTAACAAATTTTACTCTTTTTAAGTAGTCAGTCTCCAGTAACAAACTTTACTCTTTTTAAGTAGCCAATCACCAGTTACAAACTTTACTCTTTTTAAGTAGTCAGTCACAAGTAACAGACGTTTCTCGTTTTAAGTAGCCAGTCACTATTAATGGGTTAGTAGTACATTTGTATATAACTCTACCAAACTTTTGTATACTCAAGCAGTTAACTCGGTTTTTGTGTGCTTTAAATTAACGTATGTAAATCGAACACCGACCGAAATACAGCGGTAAATATATTTCAAAAACTGGAATGAGGATTATTTTAAAAACGTTAAAGAACTTTACAAGGGGAACAATCTCAAGCCACAACTAGATATAATAAATGTCCTGAAAGTTTATTAAAAGTACAGATTTGAATATGTTTTATTGCATAAATATACAACAGGTTTAAACAGAGAAGATCAATCAACTTACATGGTTTTCATCTTAAATACATCTGTCAATATAGTAGTTATAATGGAAAACAAGCACGCTAAATCACATTATATTATGCATTATACATGGTAAACAAATATATTGATTGAATCAAACAAGAATTTAAGTAGTAATATCACTAAATCTACCAAACAGAATCCCGAATGAATTTTGTACAAAAGAAGCAACAATGAATTATTCAATATCAACATGTTATGCTTCGTCTCCCCAGTAAATAACAACCAATAATAGTTATTCGAGTAAAATTAAAAATACTTATGAATAATTCGCTTCTGGCATGATAAGAAAGAGTCCTCTGGTAAACCACAGGAGCAAATGGGACTTCTAACTATATTTCTTCGAAATAGATCATATAAGTGTGGAAAATGTTTAGTTTCCTAATAAGATGGAGGTTTAGAATGGATTTTTTCAATACTGTTTTTGAAGATACTGAAAGATGGGTTGTTTCTGGTTGATATGTAGACATTGTTCCATTGGTTTACTATGAATGGAATAAAAAAAATTCTTGAAAATCTACATTTAGGAAGAGCAATCCTCCCTGTTAACTTGATTCTCTTCTGAAGGAAATACGTTTTTAAGGTAGCTCATTACACTAAAATTTTATCTAATGGCTCGTTAAAACACCTCATATGAAGAGTGATACAAGGTCTCAAGTATTTTATATGAAATTTTTGTGATTTATCCCGGAATGATAAAAAAGGTGCTTTGTTTGCAAGTAAGATACTCTATAGAGTCCACATTTTGTTGTGATTTGATGAATAATACATATGTATGGATATCTAAGAAAAAATGCTTGAATGACTCAGATAGACTTTCTAATTTTTTTATTAAAAATATTTATGAAAATTGAAAATGTTATTTGTTAATATTTTTTAAAACTACGGATAAAATCTTCAAAAAGCATGTCAATTATAAAAAAGATAACATCAGAAAAATATATTCTAAATAGAAATTAAAATGAAATGGTCAAGATTCAGAAATATTACGATTTTTCAAATTTGAACCGAGCCCGATCGGAATTATGAAAAAGTCATAGAGAACATTGCAATAAAAAAATCTACAGTCCCTTGATGTAAAATGGTTTACAAATTGAATGAATTTATAAAGGAAACCAATTTCTTGATGAAAAGTGCATATGATTAGCAAAAATATGATTATTTTAGTAATTTCTATCAATTTTGATCGGAAGCGGTACTATTTTCTCTCGTTTGAATATAGTGACATATATCTAAATTTGTCATTTCGATTCAATTTCTTTTTAAAACATATTTCTTCGATATATCTCTTTTCTAACCGACATGATTTTTGAAGATTTTATCTGTAGATTGAAACCAAAATATTAACAAATAAACCTTTCTAATTTTTATAAACATTTTTTTTCTAAATTTTTAAAAAATGTTTATATCTATGTTTTATTAGATATTCATATCACGCACCAAATTACAGCGAAAGTTGGACTCTATAATCTCTTATTTGCAAACAAAACACATTTTTTATCATTCCGGGAAAAATCACAAAAGATTCATATAAAATCATTGAGAAGTTGTATTACTCTTTCAATGGTGAAATCATACTTCAAAAGAAATGTTTTAATAAACCATTAAATAAAATTTTGGTGTAATGAGCTACGTACCTTGAGATAATCAGGAACTAAATCGTTATGTACTTTAAACATGGTGTTTAGTTTTCCCACATTATGCCTTTCTGGAAGAAGGTCCAGACCTGTCTCTAGATATAGTGACTCTCTTGATGTAATGGGAAATCCATATTGTAATGGACACCCAAATCAAACAATAGAAGAGCAATGTACATTTAGAGTGTATTTCTGCAAAAGATAAATTTAAACTTGTTTAGAAGACCTAATCTTTGATAAGCCTTTTTAAATTGTGCTATTAATGTATTCAAATCAGCTGGGATCTTAACTAAAAAGTAATCCTAAATGTTTTTATATGTTCCACGAATTAAATGAATTTGCAACATGCAGGACTAAATCTATGAATAGCAAAATAATACATGAATGGAAAATATCAATGATAAAAATTCTTTGATGAAAAAATCGATTCAAGAACAGAAATGACCGGATTGATTTAAAATAGGTAATCTATCATAGAGGCAGCAGTACAAAACATACTGGAAAAATGACATATTAAATGTAGAATTAGAAGAAAAAACCCAGAAGCACTTTTAAAATGTCACATGTATATCATCAATGTTTTTATAACAACTATAATGTACATGGTCTGAAAAATGTCAAGTAAATGCTGTGAGAGGAGTTGGTAACACCAAGTAGGTACCATGCTTTAAAAAATGACACATCTTCAATGTTTCCATGATAAGAGAGGTTGATTACAAAAATAGATACCGTCTATTTAAGACATGCTTAGAAATTACAATGTTCAAACTACATGAAATTTTTCGAAAAATGTCTTATCACTTTCAAAAGACACTTGCACATCTTTAATGTGTCCATAACAACTGTACAAAGTTTGAGGAATGTGAAGTCAGAGGTGTAAGAGGAGTTCACTACACGAAGTAAGTACCCTATTACAGGGACGCCCGCCAACCAACCCGCCATTCATCGTACTATAAGCCGAACAAGTTGTGCAACTCGGCCAAAATTGTTTGGAAACAAAATCTCAGTAATTAAAGTCATTTTGGAAACATTACATATGAAAAGATTTTCATATCGACGATATGGCATATGGTATACGATGAAAAAAACCAACTAAAATCCTTTGACAATATAATAAGTCACTTTGTTAATATGATATTTCTAATTTCAAATCATACGCATTGACAATATATTTTTCTCTACAAGAATGCGTAATTAAAACTTTCGCTATTTCAATTTGGTAATTATGAACAAGTCCTCTGAATATTCGATGTACATAACAGTTACTCGAATATCTATAAATATTGGTGTCTAATATTTTCATATACAACACAAAGTAAAAAGTATTTTTCGTCCTCAATATCCACACTAGCACAGAAGATGCAGGTTAGTTCTGGTAACTTGACCGGTTTCTATACGAATTAGTAGGACACCACTTCTAAACAAAGCAAATACAGTATGTTCTTGTTTTGACAACACAATTTTGTTCAATTTGACAGACATTCTTACATGTAAAATTAACAAATGGTGTATTTTCATTGACGGTAATTTATTTATAAACTGCTAAAGATCTATTTCTACATCATTACTGAAGATAAAAAATAAAAAAGGTGAGAGGGTATTCCTGGCGGGGGCGGGCTCCGTTTAAACAGTAAAACCAACTTGTCTTATATTAATGTTATGTTCACACATGATTCTGTATTCTCATACATTGGAGATTTTAAAACAACATTTCTTCCGCACATCTACAAATGTAATATACGTGTATGTACCATTATCCTAAAAAGGTCTAATTTTAATCTCGTGTGTAGTTTCTGAGATTCGGGACAATCTGAAGTCATTTTTAAGATATTAGTTTCTAAAATTAAATGAGTGATAATGTATTTGTTACCATGGAAACCACTAACTCTTCCAATCATGCAACTTGTAGAAATTCAAAACTTATATGGTATTTAAAAGTTTTACACTATATACCAAGTTTGACCCCGCCCTGGGGTCAGAACCTCTATCCCAGGGATCATAAAAATTACACTTTTTGGTATAGGTCTTCTTGTTCTAAATGACTATGTATTTAGTTGTTCTTAAATATATGCAGTTATAGAAAAGAATTCTTTTTTAAATTTGTTAATTTTAACACATTATGCTATAAATGTACAATACCTTCTTACATGTACAGATGCACTCCAAACATTATTCCTAAATCAGTTTACAATAAAGTTAGCATTCAATTTCATTGAAATAAAATCATTGCATTTCAGTATACTGCAATGTAAAAGATTACAGCAACTCTAAAACAAGGATCTTAATCAATTTGTAATTGAACTTTTACTTATTCACTCAAAAATAGTTTTAAAACCCGGATTCTGTAATTCAAGACTGAAAACATTGTTTGGCTTTGGGTTATAATCATCAGAGGTGGCTCTGATACTGGATGAGCTGTGGAGCCGATTTGTTTTGAAGGATTCTTGGTATGAGGGAGGGGGTGACAGTGGTCTGTCATGAAATGTCTTCTGCACAGCATAGGAATGCTTCTGAAAAAAAAATACACAATGTATACCCATTTGTCGAAAAATGATCAAGAATCTATATTTCGGAATATGATATACCATTTTCTAAGATACTGTTTAGTTTTAGTCTTCATGTATCTGTAAGGGAGTATGCGACTTCCACTTCATGTACAAGCTGATTACGTCTTTGCATATCTAAAGGTTTATCAGAATTCTATTATAATTATTATTAGTCTTAAAAATTTTGTTTGTGTATGTCAGTATTTTTTGACACATGTGTCAGAATGTGTGCTCATCACTTAGTACAGACAAAATATGCAAAACTTCATTTCTTTGAGTTTGCCTTCTTTTTTCAGTTCTTTTTATATGATAGGTAAAAAATTAACTTTTTAAATACTCTACGCATTGAGTTTTGTTTAGTGACTGAAAAAGAAAAGATATTTGGAATAAGAGTTTTAAATTATTTTTAATTTTGAGGATATGACAATGTAAATTGCCTCCATTTTAAAACATACAGTCCAGATTGATTCTAATTTCTGTGATCTTTACCAGCTGTATATTATCTTTATGAAGGATCATGTGATGAAAAAAAATATTTTCAGGTTGATCATGGATCAAAGCATTATCAGCTGCCTTTGTGCCAAATATGAACATTTAATGTCTTTCTATTACAACGTTAAGGCCTAGACAAAAACGTCCGCATTGTTTTACCTGTGACTTTCGCTTAGACCAGATGACTTTGCTACCCGTCATATCACACCATATGTTCATAAACAACGTTTTGCTTCTAATTCTAATGTTTCTACATTGCAAAGTAATGGACCGAACAAAGAGTTTACTCTCTCTCTCTCTCTCTCTGTTCTAACAGTGACCTTGACTGTGGAGAAATGTCTTTTGTTCAGAGACATAACACACTACCAGAACATTGCCAATCTTTGTCTAATATGTGTTTCTAATATTTCTCCAATGCAAAAATGTGACCTTAGCAAAATTTTCAAACCTTTTATCCTTTTCCTGATCTAGACAATGGTCAAAACCAAAATAATAATTGGGACCCTTGACTAGCGAAGCCCATTCTAAAACAAAAAATCAAACGTTTCTTCAAAAGCTTGGCACTCGGTCATGGTCCTCGCACACCATTTTGTCATAACCAACCATTGTATCAAACCCTGACTTTTGTCAAATGATCAAGACCCTTGATTAGGGTCATAACACATCATTTTGCCACAAGTAATCTTTGTGCTATGTATGAGCTTCTAACGTCTCTCGGTAACAAAATTATGGTTCGGACAAATCGTGGGACAATCGAACACTATGGTTCCTATTTATCACCAACCTATTTATCATAAGTATAAAAAGTTGATTAAGTTTTTATGAAAAGAAAAATAATTCATTTTTTTAGTGCAAAAGGTCACTAACAATCATCATTGAGATATGGTTAAAAAATCAATTTGATATTATACCTTTACTCTATGGTTTAGTACATATTACTACAATGGCAAAATTGAAAAACTTTAGATTGAAATTAAGCGTAAAAAGTTAAAATTCAATGCCGCTTGGTCCACAAACTACGCACTGAAGCCATGATTTATATGTGATTTTGCGGTGTCTCTCCTAGATTGGTCATTCTTCATTAACTTCACCTTTTTTTCAGAGATATTGGAAAAGGTAAATACGTTTCTGTAAGTATAAAACACACTGTACACCTCTAAATATTCAAAATGTTGACATACCTTTTGGAGATTTTGTTTGGATTTTACGAATAGACCAATGCCCAATATCACCGCTACTGAACAGACAGATGCAATAATTATAATTCGTTTGTCATCTGAAAAAAAGGTTACATTTTAAAGATATTAAATTTTGCTTCAGCTAAATCAAAATCCACGGAACTCGATTGGTACCAGTTGAGAAAAATACATGTATTTTATCTGGCAGCCACCAAATAATTAAATAATCTAGCGGTCGCCACATAAAATAAGCTGGCGGCCGCCAGGTACATGTTCTTATATGACAGCTACCAGATGCATGTAATTTATAAGGCGGCGGTCAGAAACTTCATTTGATATCCTTAAAGTATTGCTATACATACTTTTTTATCATTGTTCTGTTCAGAATATATCTCCTAAATGCACCTATCTGTTATATAATTTTTCCATGCAAATAAGAAAGAGTAAAAAAATGATATTTGATTAAACTTAGTTACCATTTGTTTCTTCTTCATGATGTCTTGGAACTGATGGTGATGATGACAGCAACAATGACGATGTAGAACTGGGGGTGCTTGTTGAGCTCACTGGAAGTAAATCCGCTTTTGTAGTTGAACTCTGGGTTGACGATACTAACGTTGTAGCTTTTGTTGTTGTTGCATCAGAGTCGGTAGTCTTTGTCGCATTATTAATGCACGATTCCTAAATATTGATATTATAATAATATTACTGGCATGCATGTATGTACTTTTTAATATTCCTAAAATTGCTATATGATTTTTAAAATCAATTTTCTCCATTATTTTAATTAAACAGAAATTGAAATATTGGTAAGTTAAATTTATTACCAGTATAGTACAACTAATCGTTGTTGCGTTGCAGTTAAAACATGTGTCATCATAAACAACGAGCGATAATTCATCTCCAAAGTTGCTGCCATCGTAAGATAAACTGATGTCGTATCCAGTTCCGTATTGTTCTGTTGTGGAACGTTTTTTCCTTGTTGAAGATGGAATTACCACAGTAATCAGATTCGGTGCTCTCCATTGGGCGGTAGTATTAAATGTGTTCCTTACTTGCCCCTTCGAGTTTGATATCTATTCAAATATGAATAAGATATATAACGTCTAGTAACACGTGTTAAAGAATGCATTACAAAGTTTAGATTACAAGCAAAAAATAATCTATCGATGCTTAAAAATTGAAAATTACAATACATATGAATGAAAAGGTTTAAATAACTGGGTTTCATCTCTCATACCATGTATTCCTTAATTTGAACGTATATGGTTGTATCCGAAAGGAAATCCCCAACAATGTTAGTTTTAGCACATTGTCGCTTTGACTTCCGACACAACCCCTCTTCGGGAAGAACTGCATTTGCTGGGGGACTGCTTTTAGGGCGAGAACAATCAATTCCAATAAAACCACCGTCACATGCACATTTTCCTACAATAAGAATCAATTTTCATCTTAGGCCAGCAAATATACACAACAAACTATGAAACGACAAACCACATGCAGGTACTATTCGTTCTCCTTTCTGATTTTCCTACTTGCCTTTAACTGTACATGAACCATGATTGCTGCAGTTGTTGACACAAGTCACTGAATTGAATATTTGAACAACAGACATTTCATTTGTGGTGTTTGTGATATGGAACTTTTCGTATTTTGCGATCATTGTTAAGCAGTAACTTTTCAGTGCATCTACCGTTCCCGCAATCCAATCAGTAGTTGCAGAATCCTAAAAGAAACGCCACCGACAATACAATATCAAAATATAATTGTAGTCATAAAGCAAATTACATTGCAAAGAATTTGCTATCCCGGAAAGTCCTCACCAAACTGTTTTACTTTTAATTCTCAATTTTTTTTAAAAACAAACTAGGCATGGCCTAATGGGACAAATACATCAGCGTGGCTTATTCATATAAATGTATATTTTAAACAGAATTTGTGGAAAACGAGAAATCATATGGATGAACGAAGACCAGACATACACAGAGTAACAGAACCCAATCAATTGCCCCAATAAAAGATGGATGGGTGAAAACTTTAAGACAGATATACAGACTTCGTGAAATCAATACATTCCCAAAAAGTTGTTTGTAGGGAAGGATACTGAAAGAATATACAGAAATATGAAAAAATAACAACAAATGACCACAACTTTTTAAGACTAAAACGAATTAATCTAAAATTACTAGATGCACAGTTTTACGCCGTATACAACAAATATCAACAGCCTCCAAGAAACAGACGGACTACGTAAAACCAAAATACAACCAAACTTTGGTGGTTGAGGGATATAGTATTGATATTGCACTATATATGAAGTCATCACTGCGCAAATTCTGTGGTGGTTATAATGATCTCATTGTCATATTGTAATGGATGGGTGTAAATACAAGTATTTCAACATGACAACTTATAATTTTTGTATTCACACAGTAAATTCAAAAATTACGATATGACATTATTTGCCAATACCACCTGTCGTTAGGTCGAGTGTCGTTGGACGTGTTTCATACCAATTGTTAGGCCATTCTTTCCATACTGTCAGATTTTGACTACGGGTTACTCCGTTTACCTGATCAAGGAAAAGGGTCCATGGCGGGTGTGATCAGTCAACAGGGGATGCTTATTCCTTCTTGGCACCTTATCCCACCTCTGGTATATTCAAGGGTCCGCGTTTGCTCTACTCTTAATTCTGTGTTATTTATGGGATTTATGAAATTCATCACTGTTCGTAATCTTCACTTTTCATAAACTTAAATATAGTAAAACTTACCCTTATATCTAAAATGCAAGCAGATATAGAATTATTGACCAATTCCTCAATTTGTATGTATTTCTCACACTCCAGTTTCACTGGGTCGTTGTTGATGCTCGTCTCACACTCTGCTCTTGCAGTAGATTCAGTCCAGCCATTCCTCCATGTTGGAACCTTGTAGGAATGAAGGCACAATGTATTCTCATTTACAAAAACAATACAAAAGAAGATATTGTAAAATGACTACATATCGATTACTGACGCATTGAATAATATATACAAAACATAATGTACACATTTGGTAATGACATATCATTTCTGTAAGTGCATTTCATTCCAGTGACCTTGACTATGTTAAAACATGAAAATCCGTAAGATTCCTGAGACCTTGGTGTATGATAAGTATCCGTGCTTGTGAAATCAAACACAAACTACACAACAAAAACTAGTTCACAAGATTACCCTTTCAGTGATTGGCATATGCTCGCCTTTAGACGGAACGTACAGCGACGTTGGCATATCCTTACATTCGGATTTTCTGATTTTATTTTTATTTCAAGATAGCTGTCTATTTTTATTGAAGGTTACTCTAAATTGATCCATTTCGACCTCTCTTGCAGGATTTTCGCCTCTTTATTTGAAATTTAATGTCATATTGTTGTACATAATTTGTCCATCTAAACTCTCCTCTCACACTTTTCAAGTGAGGACGTTCTTATTACATAGTGCTTGATTTCTTAGATATCCGGGTTAGAATACACTGTAGGTCCTCATTCCCCTTGCTTGTCGTAAGAGGCGACTAAATGGGACGGTCCTTCGGATGAGACCGCAAAAACCGAGATCCCGTGTCACAGAGGTGTGGCACGATAAAAATCCCTCCCTGCTTAAAAGCCGTAAGTGTCGAGCATAGGCCTAAACGTTACAGCCCTTCACCAGTAATGGCGACGTCTCCATATGAGTGAAAAATGCTCGAGTGGAGAGTTAAACACTATACAACCAACCACAGTATTTGTATGGGTATTGAAGATGTGCATGTGGCAGGCATTTTGAGTTTCTTCAATTTTTGAGAAAATTACAGATTCTTGAACTTAGTCAGTTTAGGGTAAATATTACAAAGTTGATATATGGTTTGTCTATTTTTGTTTATAAATAAAGTCATTGTACACAACTTGCAATTGAAGATGTTTCAATTGTATTTAATTCTCAAAAAACTTCATTGATATCTGAAAAACATTACAAGTTGTTCCACTTAGAAATGTTTAGGGAGATGTTTTACAAAGAGAACTCTTGGTCTGTCCATCTACCTTTTATCAGAGTGTTTAAGCTATGACCTTTTATTCATACGATGCAAAAGAAAGTATTTCGCAGCTTAATGATATGACTGATAATACCGTAAGTCAAGTTCTACAATCTAACTGATGGCTTAAGGAAAACGGCCTACATTAGCTAGTTCTGGCATATTTTGAATTATTTCCAGTGCTATGTTTACAAAATGACTTGAATACCTGTAGGTACCTAAATCCTGTCTTGAGTTTCATGAAAAATGAATAACAAATTGGGTGAGAATTGGAATTTAAATATTACAAAAAAGAAATATTTCGAAACCTTCCTTTTAGTGACTGTTATATCATGTTATGTGGATTATGGATTAAGAAAGATAACTCTTGCTTTGAGTGTTACGTCATCAAAAGATGCTGACTTGTAATTAGATACAGCAGTTGTGAATCACTATCTTGTGTTATCAGTTATGTCACATGGTGTCAGAAGAAAACTAAGAAATGGAACACCTTCAACTGGTAATTTACAGAAAATTGGAGGAAATTTGAATAGCAATATAATTACGCTGTAGCAAGCGGAGTGACCGAGAAAGATAAGAGAATTCAAGGCATGACCTTATTCCACGTGCTTGGAGCGGACGCTATTGAGGTGTATAATACATTTGTGTGGGGAGACAATGATATGTCGAAAGTGTTGGACATTAAGAAAAAAATGAAATACTGCAACTCATGAAAAATATAATAGATGAGCGGCATGGTTTTAACACTCGATCTCAAAAGGAGGGAAAATCAACTGATGTATTTGTCATGGAACTTAAACAGAAAGGTAGCCTTTGTGAATTCGGTGAATTAAAAGATTCGCTTACCAGAGATAGAATCCTGTGTGACATACATAGTGACACAATGAGAACGGGACTTTTGAGAGAACGTGACCTTACTCTACAATGTGCAATAGACATTTGTAGAACAGCCGAAGAATCAGAATCACAGTTGAAAAATGGGCAAAGAGAAAAGTATTCATGTATTAAGAAGAAGAAAAGAAGTACGAGAAACCTAAACATAAGGACCATAAACCTACCGTTGACATACAGTCATACAGTGGACTTACTTTGGTAAAAAAAAAAAACACTCGAAGGGAGGCAACCATTATCCTGCTTTTGGTAACACCTGCAAGAAATGTCTACAGAAAAGCCATTTTCCTGCTATGTGTAAATGTCTCACTACTCCAGCCACACTACACAAGTATGTTTGTCTCATAGAAGAAACATGTGCATCTTAGGAATCGGATCGTGATATCGACAATTTCTCCATATATACCGTCGATTCATCAAGAAATAGCAACCTAGATGATGTCTGGAAAGTAAAGCTATTTGTGAATGACACCAAAACCATCTATTTTAAAATTGATAAAGGTGCTCAGTGCAATGTGACGAGTGTCTCAAAATGTGTAAACAAGTGAACATTGCTATGGTACAGTTATTTCGAAGCACAAGTAAATTGATTTTCTTTTCTGGCTACGAGTTGAAAGCCTGTGGAAAATTTTAGACTACCGTACAATACAAAGTACTAGAGATGTAGAATGTCGACAGCAATGTTCCTGCTGTTCCTAGGCTGAAATCTAGCATTGACATGAACTTGGTGAATCGTGTTTACAAAGTGAACAACAATCCAAGTGCGGAACGTATCCATGGCCTGATGTACGAGTATGAACACCAGTTGGTTGCCTGGAATATATGACATTAAGACAGACACTACTGTATCACCTCAGAAACTACCAAATGCTTTAAAGGTACAGGACGAGCTGAAGAGAATAAAGGAATTGGACATAATGTCTTAAGTTGAGCAACCAACAAAATGGGTCAACCCATTCTGTTATTGTGAAGTCAAGTGACAGAGTGGGTATCTGCTCAGATCCAAGGGAACTCAAAATAAAGGCATATTACGTGAGCATTATCCACTGAAAACTGTTTAGGAAGAAGCAGCAAGTCTCCGACATGCAAAAAATGTCACAACTTTAATGCATCGTCAGGTTTTTATCTAATTCAGCTTACAGAAGAAAGTTCATGGCTTACGACCTTCAACATACCTTTTGGAAGGTACAACATGTCCTTTGGGAGGTACAAGTTTAAACGCCCACTCTTTGGAATTTTCTCAGCGCCGGAAGGTTTTCTGAGAGCAATGGCACAATTATTCGAAAATTTACCTTGTGGACAACATTTTGATTTGGTTAGACAGTTAGCATAGTCATGTTTAAAAACTTTACCAAGTACAATGTACTTCAAAACGCAGAAGTTGGACAGGGTAAAATGAACAAATCTGAAGCCAAATATGTTGGTCATGTCTTTAGTAGAGGAGATGTGAGGCCTAGTGACAGTTAAATGAAAGCGATTACATCAATGACAGTACCCGAAAACAGAAAGGAACTTATGAGATTCATGGGAATGAGCATCTACCTAGGGAAAATCATTACAAATATGTCGTCAAGAAACAAATCATTGGGAGAACTTCTTGAATAAGATGTTGCATGGCATTGGACCAACCCTTTAATAATCTTTTTAAAAAAACCCAGCTATAACAATGGCACTGACTTTGAAATATTTTGACGTCAATAATGACATCAAATTGTCTGTGGATGCCTTATCATATAGACTTGGCGCATCTTTGTAACCGGGAGACCGTGATTTTGAGCCCCGCTTTTGTCATGACTGTGTCAAACCTAATATGTTGAAATAAGTAGCGATTGCTCTTTCGCCTAACGCTTGGCATTTAGAAGTGAGAATCAATCGAAAGACCTTTTCGAATGTGACTTTAAAAATGGAGGAACCGTGTCGCGGCAGGCGTTGGCACGATAAAGAACCCGCACTTCTACGATCCTGAGGTCTAAATTTGTGGTACTTCACCTACACCTGGTAACGTCCCAGTATGCGTGAAAAATTCTAATTAATTATGTACCTCAGAAGGAGCAGCCTGTAGCCTATGCATCTCGCACTTAGGCTGATTATGATTATGATTTTATCTTGCTTAACGTCACTCTTGATAATTTTTTATTCCTAAGGAAACGTCACCAATATCGGTGAAGGGCTTCAAGTCTAGGCCTATACTCGGCGCTTACGACCATTGAGCAGTAAGGGTTCTTAGCTAGCTACAATAATGTAGCCCTATCCGATTTTTTTATTATGACGTTTTCGGGATAGGGCTACAATTCCATAGGATCTCCGTAATGGTGCAAAATAATTTTATGAATAACCGATAATAAGCTCCGTATATTAGTCCCAAATGTTGTTTATACAAAAAGGAGTACCAACTTTATGCATGTCTAATAAAGGTGTTTTTCTTTAAACATCATGAACAGCACGCAAACTTCTTCGTCTGCTCCGCCATGCTTGTTATCGCGAGATCTCGTAGGTGGATCTACTGAAAAACGTAAACATTGACAATCTGCGGGAAAATGTAGTTACTCGAGCCACTCCGACAAAGAAAGGGAAAGTATATGGTTGCAAAAATAATTTACACTCTGTTGTTCCTTTTTTAACTTGATATTAAATCTAAACCTTTTTAATACCGACGAAATAGCTTTCGCCTCCGTACTTGTCCATTGCTGTAAATACTACCTAATATGGCATATGCAAATAACTTGACATTAGAAGTTGAAACTTCAGTGCATAAAACATGGCGCACAAATATGGATCGAGAAATTGAAATATATCGAAATTGTTGAAAACGGTAGAATAAAGCCTCACAAATCGTAAGTTACGGGTTATAGATTTATCTATTGACTAAGAAATATAGAAATATCATTTTATTTACGTAAAGAAAGTCAGCAAATGTTTAGAATGATCGAAAATGTTGCGGGAGTAAATCACTGCCGCATTTGCACCATTACGGAGATCCTAAGGAGTTGTAGCCCTCTCCCCAAAAAAAAAACAAATCGGAAAGCGCTACATTACTGCGGCTAGTTCTTAGCATGTCACACCTATGACACGGGACATCCGTTTTTAAGGTCATCTCCGAGGACTCGAGACATTCACATCTGATGCCAAGCGTTTGGCGATAGAACTGTCACTACCTGTTTTAACAACTTAGGTCTGTCCAAAGGTATCTGAATTTTAATCAATGAATAGATATAAATAGAAAAAGAAAAAACACTATCTATATAAATACACCAGGTGTGCAACGAAATTTTGCCCCCTTCCTCGATTCGAGTCTGATTATTATTAAATTCACCGAAACAAACCTATTCTCCGAAACGGTTAAGTTCAGAAATGGGTTTCCTTCTCATCCCTCGCAACAATCCAACAGAGGACGTATTTTAGCGATATTTTGAACATTCCAACCAAGGCCTGACTACCATGTCGTGACGTCAAGAAATCACATCTCAGTGATCTTAAATGGTTTGCTCGATATGGAATCCCAGTGGAAAAATAATCAACGATAAGGACCAAAATTCGCAAATTGGAAATTCAAAGAAATTGCCCAAAAGGTATAAATTTCTACATACAACATCTTCACCCAGATTCTCGAAAAGCAACGTTTCAACAGAGGGTGCGATTCAGACGGTGCATCTGTTCAGGAAAGCAAAGCAAGACAACAAATATTCTTACTTAGCTCTTTTAGAACCAAAAATATCGAGTGTGAAACTTTCACAAGCACAACTTCTACTTGGAAGGACCACTACAACCCATAAATACAGTGAAATCGAATCTTTGCTCTCTTAAGAACATATGATTCCGGAAATTGCAGAACAACAAGGAATTCCAAAAGGTATATTTATGTAGTAATAGTCCATTATAACTGTAATATATTGTTATTAGATCTCTCAACTGATTCGATACGCAAGAGCTTGTTCTGCGTATGATCAGTTTTTTAAATCGAGGCAGCCTATAGCCAAATATGTTGAAGGTGTAGGGGTTTCAACGGTCTCGTTAAAAGGCAGAATTTTGCAAATTCTTTGGTCGTTATAACGATTTAGTTTGCCAATACAACCTATCATTGGGTCAAATATTGTCTGACGTGTTCCATACCGATTGTTAGGCCATTCTTCGCACACTGATTTTGACTACGGATAACTCTGCTTACCTGATCAAGATATAGGGCTCATAGCGGGTGTGACCAGTCTACAGGGGATACTTAATCCTCCTAGGCACCTGATCCCACATCTGGTATATCCAGGGGTCCGTGTTTGCCCAACTCTCTATTTTGTGTTGCTTGTAAGAGTTATGAGATTGATCTCTGTTCCTTATTTTCACCCCTCACTATGACTGCAGAGTAAAGCTAATGAAATCACTTCAGAACGGTGAATATGAATGAGTTAGAACACATGGGTCAACCCATCAAATCAGCAGGAAATATCGTAGGCAAGGCGGAAACATCAAGATAATGCTTCGCAAAGCAGAGAGGAACTACCTTAAGGAGGAATCGGAGAGATAGTATGAAGGCGACGGACATTATTATTATACAAACTCGTCTGGATATGGATGATTTTGATGAATCAAATCAAGAGTGAGACCTTTTACGTGTAACAACCACAAATACTACAGCAAGTGGTCGCGTTGTAAAACCATCATTCCGATTGGTGAGAGTGACAAATGTTTTATGTTCGAACAAGTTAGAGCCTCGGTTAACATCCCTCATATACTTCGGTCTGTAACACCCGAACCTAATTTTTAACAAGCTGGTTCCAACTGAATTTCGGTCGGAACATAATTTGAGCGAAAATATTAGTCAACAAGTAATTATTAGAAATATACGTATTTCCAGGAGGCAAAAAGGCCAACGGAAAACGTGTAATCTACGTTGATCCGTATGCATCTGCGTTCATTAATCAAATCCATCATTGTTGAAGCCTTTAACCAGAATCTGTTTTCATTTCACTTCATAATTATTTTGCGGATCGTTTTTCAAATAAGAGGCTCATGGGCCACAACACTCACCTGAATCTTCTTGACCCACATTTAAAGATTTTCTCTACATGTTTACATGTAAAACTTTTATCCCTATTGTGGCCCCAACCTACCCCCAAGGGCCATGATTTTTACAAACTTGAATCTGCATTATGTCAGGAAGCTTTCTTGTAGATGTAAACTTCTTCAGCCCAATGGTTCTTGAGAAGATTTTTAAAGCTGTTCTCTATATATTTGTAAAACTTTGGTCCCCTTTTGTGGTCCCATCCTACCCCTGTGGGGCATGATTTTAACAAACTTGAACCTGTACGATTTCATTCCAATGTAAACTTTTCTGGCACCGTGATTCTTCAGAAGGTTTTTAATGATTTTCCCTGTATATTTGCATATAAAACTTTGATCCCCTATTGTGACCCCATCCTAACTCCAGGGTCCATACTTTTAACAAACTTGAGTCTACACTATGTCAAGAAGCTTTCAGATAAATGTCAGGTTTTCTGGCTCAGTGGTTCTTGAGAAGATGTTTTAATGGTCCCACCTTATTTTTGCATTTTTATGATTATCTCGCCTTCGAAGGATGCATGTCCCTTCATTTGAACAAACGTAAACGCCCTTCACAGGAGGATGTTTTTTGCTACGTTTGGTTGAAATTGGCCCAGTGGTTCTGGAGAAGAGTTTACAAATAGACGATGGACAACAGGCGATCAGAAAAGCTCACTTAAGCTAATAATCGAAAGTATTGCATCATCATAAAGCAGTATGACAGTATTTGCATATAGCGGGGGGGGGGGGGGGGGGGGGGAATAAAATTTCAACATATCTTATCCTTGTTAAATCATTTCTTAAACATTTTCAATATTTCTAAAATTGTGGTATTTTATAAAAATGACACAATGAAGAAAGGCAAAAAAAATCCTGAGTAATCAATTTATTTAACCTCGTCTAAATTTTTTTCATTAATGATTCACACCTATGAAACTACGTACATGTATTATGCCAACATTACGCAAAACAAGTATAGTACTCGTGATATTAATTTCGTTTTGTAAAAACATCTCAATTCCGTTCTGTAATTTTAAAGGACAACCTTCACCTCAATCATCTTTTTTTCAAATTCGATTTTGAAACATCGGATTAATCATTAATGTAACAGAATAGCTCTCTTTTTGAAGGTGCATTTTAGTATGAATAATGAATATTTGATAGGTAATGGGCATTCGTTAATGACAACGCTTTGAATGTTTATTAAGCAATCCATTACCACTCTTACCTTTTCAGCGGCGAGAATTTTTACAATGGATGCTAGAGGTTAAGCGGCGCCACGTCAAAAGTATCTCGCCGTGAACTTCTAGCATGCTGGGGTACTATTTCTAATGACTGATGAAATAATAAACACACGATTATTTCTGACATTTAATGTTTAAACTTTTAATTAGTTCATTAATTTACTGCAATTATATTTTTGGTGTTAAAAAAATGCCATATTCAATTATTTGTAATTCAACCTTAAAATGTGTTCATTTAGTGGTAATGCAACTTTGTAAAACTAACATCCATGCAGTTAACTCGGAAGGAAGATATTAGATTATATTATCATGTAAATTATTGATTAAGAACGATAACACTTGCTTTGTGTTTTACGTCATCAAATTATGCTGACCTATAATTAGATAGAGCAGTTGTGAATCATCATCTTGTGCTATCAATCACGTTACAGTGATACAGACCTTTTATCTGTAACATTGAAACCCTATATATATACAATACGTAATACCTCCAAGTCTATCAAACTCTTAATAAAAATTGTATACGGAAATTTCAAACTTTCCCTTTCACTGATTTTGATCATTGAAAATCAATAGAAACTATGATCTTTATGTGAATTACAAATTAGGAAAGAAAAGTTAAATATCGTACCCAAAGAACTTTGGAATATCGATTCCAGTGACCTTCACATAAGTAATATTGCAAACCAAAAAGATCCAAGATTTTTATACAAGTTGCCATTCCTACAAGTCTTCCTGTAAAATGTTTTTTAAATCTCATACAATTCTTTGTCAGTGACTTTGCCCTTTCATCTGCATCCTTGAAAACCAATAGGAACCAAGGCATTTTCCATGGCATCAGTTTAATTAAATTTGGCTAATTAAAGGTGAAGATAACGAACAGTGATCAATAAGTAAGTAAGTAAGTAAGTAATTTTTATTTAAAGTCGGAAAATACTTTCGATTATTAGCTTAAGTGAGCTTTTCTGACTTTAAATAAAATCTTTAAATCAATCTCATAACTCCTATTTATAAGGAATACAAAATAAAGAATTGGGAAAACAGGGACTCCTGGACATAACAGAGTTGGGATCACGTGCCTAGGAGGAGTAAGCATCTCCTGTCGACCGGTCACACCCGCCGTGAGCTCGATGTCTTGATCAGGTAAACTAAGCTAATATGTAGCTAAAATCTTGCGCAAAAGGAATTCGGAAGTTTTCCTCTCTGCGACTTTGACCTGTTGCTGTTATCTGTTGCCTTGAAATCCTAACGGAACGTACTTGCGAAAAACGGCAAGTTACTATATATCTCGAGAACTTTGTTGCGAGAGAATAATATAACAGATCGAATAATTGCAATTACCGGAGGAATGTACGTTGGGTCGAACGAAGAATCATACGTCAAAGGTACAAAGTCAATGACATCATCAGAATCAGTGGTACTCCTGCGAACACGTTTGGTACGCTCGCCGTATCCTTCCTCAGACAGATCCCGTCTTTTTCTAGCACTGTTGTCTATTCTGTTACATGTGGTGAGTAACGATGAAGTAGTTTGTTGTTGGGAACAATCAACGAGCGTTGTGGTTATATCACAATTAGCAGTGTTATGGCCAGCTATATGTCCTAAATATTCTGATCCCTCGGCCTCAGATGCACAAGAGCAATACTTCTGCAAATCATGTCCATTATTCACAAGAGCAGGATTGGCAGAAAACAGACTATTCGATGATGTTTGATCAATTCTGAAACACAAATAAATATATTCATTATTATCTAATCAAAATAGTATGTATTTTGTTTGTTAAGAATTGGAATACAATTTGTTCTCTAATGGATATATTGCTACAACCTTTTTCTGTTTTGTCATATAGAACATTAAGGAAGTTATCTCCTCAGCTTTTGAGCACAACTGTACTATATTCTTTAAAGTGTAGGTGTTTCTGTCATACTTATTATATTGACCCAAGTATTTATTAAATTGTTGTTTAACTCTATCCTGTTGGAATATTTTTATCAATCAGAATCTACAAATGGTTTGAAAAGAACTACATGTATATTTTATGGCGGGCGGATTTGTATAAGTATTAAGTAAAACCTCATT
The DNA here is from genome assembly GCF_947568905.1 of Ostrea edulis. Classification (NCBI taxonomy): domain Eukaryota; kingdom Metazoa; phylum Mollusca; class Bivalvia; order Ostreida; family Ostreidae; genus Ostrea; species Ostrea edulis. The sequence continues at coordinate 53,787,677 of NC_079168.1, read as the reverse complement.
GATCTGCTTGATTTTATTTACCATTTATATTACTTTTAATATATTGTCAATATCATGCAATTGTTGGCATTTTTCAGGTCAATGCGATGCGTTAGCTACTTGAAAAACGATATTTCACCTAGCCAAGAGGGTTCAGTGAATATTGCAATTCGAGGTAGCTAAAGCATCTAAGAACATCTAAACTGGCTACTTGAGCTTGCAAAATGAATGGTAATCTTCGTTTACAGCTGGAGTACAAAATCTAGCCGAAAGTGATTAGAAACGCAAAGTTTCATTGGACGACCAAAAAGTACCAATTCAGAAACTCTAACTTTATTTTTGGTCCGGTGCTGGAAAATCCTACGTTATATTCACCTCGAAGACATATGAACATACAGTCTCTCACCAGAGAGCGCGTTACGCAAGCTTCACATACACCTCTGTCACTCCCGTGGGGATCCGGGTTAGAATAGGTCCTCAGTACCCCCTTGCTTGTCGTAAGAGGCGACTAAATGGGGCGGTCCTTCGGGTGAGACCGCAAAAACCGAGGTCCCGTGTCGCAGAAGGTGTGGCACGATAAAGATCCCTCCCCTCTGAATGGCCATAAGCGCCGAGCATAGGCCGAAATTTTGAAGCCCTTCACCGGCAGTGGTGACGTCTCCATATGAGTGAAATATTCTCGAGAGTCCCGTAAAACAATATTCAATCAATCAATCAACACCTCTGTCCACGCTTGGAATCACGTGACAACATAATCACATGATAAAATCAATAATTCTCGGTTTCCTTTCCGTTTAAAAGTTCTGGTAACAAGTGATGACATCAGGCTCTTTTCATAGCCCACTGGCAATTTAAGTACATATTTATCATTTAGCTGTTTGTCTCTTATTTCACAAGTTTTACCGTATTTTTACAGCCTTTCTTACTTTTGATTCCATGTTTACATTCAAATCTTCACCACATGGATGTCCTACATTCATAAGCACATTACGAAGTAGTTCCAAATTTAGGATCAGGAAACGGCGATTTTAAACAATTTACAGTAAGCGTCAATTTAATTGCACCAAAAAATTTCATAGTATGACTAAATATTTAATCAAAAACATAAATGTTGGATATTAGAAACTTTTACAAGATTTCTGTAAAAAGACGTTGACCAGAAGTATAGTGCGAGGAGCGCATGGAACTCTGGGTAGAGAATGATGAACATAACGTTCTATTTATATTAGCTTGCTGGGTCTCATCCAATCAGAAAACTCGTAATTATTCAGTTATAAAATTGTAAAAATTTATGCCCCTACATGTGTATTTAAATTTTAAAACTTATGATGCAGGTATTAGAGACTCAAGTGTTGTCAATTCATTAATTTTGTTAATATATTTTTCCCAATATAAAAGCTACAAATCTCAAAAAGTCATTAGCACTTAATTCAGAATTCTGGTCAATAATTTAAAAATGTCGTATTTAACCCCCTACATTTTCATGTTCTATCTAAATGTTTGAGGAAAGACACTGAAAATACTCCTAGATTCTTCTTTTAAACGCTTACATTTTATACGATGAATGTTTGCGTACTTTAAGTGCAAACAAGAGATGTTTGTAAAACACATATGCCCCCCATGGTGCAAAATTAAAAAGGATTATACACACACACATCATTTAATTGAGAGTAGTATCATCAATTCAAAATATTGAGCAGACAATATCTTCCTATGTCAAGAGTGGATTGACCATGTGACCTAAAAATCAATAGGGGTCATCAACTCCTGAAGATGTACCAGTGTACCAAGTTTGATGTCTGTCAAGCAAAGGGTTCTCAAGATATTGAACGGACAGTATATTCCTATGTCCAATTTGACCCTTGACTTTTGACCATGTGACCTTAAAATAATTAGTAGTCATCTTCTCCTGAAGATGTACCAGTGTACCAAGTTTGATGTCTGTCAAGCAAAGGGTTCTCAAGATATTGAGCGGACAGTATATTCCTATGTACAGTTTAACCCTTGACCTTTGACCACGCAACCTCAAAATCAATAGGTGTCATCTTCTCCTGAAGATGTACCAGTGTACCAAGTTTAATGTCTGTCAAGCAAAGGGTTCTCAAGATATGGAGCAGACAGTATATTCCAATGTCCAGTTTGACCCTTGACCTTTGACCATGTGATCTGAAAATCAATAGGGGTCGTCTTCTCCTGAAGACGTACCAGTGTACCACGTTTGATGTCTGTCAAGCAAAGGGTTCTCAAGATATTGAACGGACAGTATATTCCTATGTCCAGTTTGACCCTTGACCTTTAAACATGTGACCTCAAAACAAATAGGGGTAATTTTCTCCTGAAGATGTACCAGTGTACCAAGTTTGATGTCTGTCAAGCGAAGGGTTCTCAAAATATTGAACGGACAGTATATTCCTGTTTAGTGTGACCCTTGACCTTTGACCATGTGACCTCAAAATCAATAGTGGTCGTCTTCTCCTGAAGTCGTATCAGTGTACCAAGTTTGATGTCTGTCAAGAAAAGGGTTCTCAAGATACTGAGCAGACAGTATATTCCCATGTCAAGTTTGACCTTTGACCATGTGACCTCAAAATCAATAGGGGTCATCTTCTCTTGAAGATGTACCAGTGTATCAAGTTTGATGTCTGTCAAGCAAAGGGTTCTCGAGATATTTGATGGACAGTATATTCTTATGTCCAGTTTGACCTTTGACCATGTGACCTCAAAATCAATGGGGGTCATCTTCTTCTGAAGATGTACTGGCGTACCAAGTTTGATGTCTGTCAAGCAAAGGGTTCTCTAGACATTGAATGGTCAGTATATTCCTATGCCCAGTTTGACCCTTGACCTTTGACTATATGACCTCAAAATCAATAGGGGTCATCTACTCCTTAGGATGTACCAGTGTGCCAAGTTTGATGTCTTTCAAGCAAAGGGTTCTCAAGATATTGAGCGGACATTATATTCCTATGTCCAGAGTAGATTGACCCTTGACCTTTGGACCTGAAAAACAATAGGGATCCTCTTCTACTCATAACTAACCCACATATGAAATATCATTATCATCAAGTGAATGGTTCTCAAGATATTGAGCGGACAACACATGGTCTACAGACCGACCGACCGACCTACAGACCGACCGACCGACCGACAGACCGACAGGTGCAAAACAATATGCCCCCTCTTTTTCAAAGGGGGGCATAAAAATTATTATCTATTTTCAATCACATTGATGTTGCTAGACGACATAAGTGTACTGATTAATTTTTGTTGCTTATTTTGTGTTGATACCAACTTACAAAACTGGTCCATGCGTTCGAACGTATGGATCAGTTTTGTGTTAAACATTATGCAACCCAACAACCAAACTTGCGAATAATTGAAAAGTATAGTTTACGAGCAAAAATGTCCAGTTTATCACATTGTAGCTCGCTAACAAGCACTATGATACCTATTTTTTTCGTTTTGTTTCCTTTTGTGTAGAAATTGATAATAGTGAGCCAGTGCAAAGAATGACTAAAGCGCGCGAAATAATCCAAGTCAAATCTAAACCTGTAACAAGATTTTTTTTACGCCAATCCCAGAGTCACTTGTCAAAAATAGCTGAGATCTCGCTAAGTCACATCTTGGACTAAGATTGTTAACTTACGTGGCATTTCGCAAACTTTAGCAGATTACGGTACCCCATATCTAGCCTCGGATGTATGAGTGATATGTAGGTACGCCTAACATTTAATTAATTCTAGTTTTGTGAAGCTCAAATATGTTGCAATTTATTCAATAATTATATGCGAATGCTAAAATATTTCATCATTGTGTTACAACTAGGTTCATGTACAATGTTATGAATATTGTTCTAATTTTCGCTTCTGAAACATGTCATTGCTATAAGGGGATTGTTATATGACTTTCATTTTTTAAAAATTAGATAGCTACGCAGAAGGGAGTGTCCGCGCATGTACATGTATGTGCAATAGTGTTGAATTTATCGATTTACATAAAATTATATTGAAATGTAATTCCCTGCCTCATACAGTGGCGTCCCCTGTAACCGCATTTCCTGGATCTGCCCCTGGTTACAATTGCATTAAATGTCACGCTGCTCGCTGCTTCAACTTTATCTTAATGTTGTGGTAACTGTATATGCTCCCTTATAGCGAACCAGCACTTCTCGTACTGCGAGTTCTAATGACTAAAGCGCGTGAAAAAGTATGTGAGCTGTACTTTGTCAATAAATTTTTTGGTCACTAATACCAAAAGTCTCTCATAAAAATGGCGGATGTTTCGCAAAGTCACACCTTTATCTAAGATTGTGAACTTACGTGGATTATAATCCCAATCTTGTGTCTCCTAGCTCCAAAATACAGTGCATCATTAGGCCTAATGTTTAATGAAGTGCACTGTGATGAAAGGCAGGGTGATACGATATGTAACGTCATGTCTATGTTTTGACGTCATAAAACAAATTGTGGCATTGGCGGATCTAAATCAGGAGTTTATTCTACTGAACAGAAAATACAAGCCTCTGTTTAAATAACAACCACTCAAATTTATTTGCCAGTTGCCACCATTATTTATTTGAAATTTGTTTCCTGATATTCTTTTATTAAGTGAACCCTTAGTTTCCCCCGACATACAGAGGTTACACTTAATAGCGTAGACAACGTTAGAAGATGTACAAGTCAAATTATCAAAGGTTTTGGTACAGAAACTACGTCCGGTGAGATTGCAAGTAAATAATATTCGAATCGACGCCATTAGTACCAAAATTTTCAAGTTCCATAGGTATGGTTTAATTTTTCATTATTTTCCAATATTTTCCTTTTAAACATGTATATACGTGTTACCTATAGAGAGCTCCGCTCTCACGTCCCTTCGCGCCGTGAGAGAACTTCGCCCTCTAATAACATTCTAGTCATCAATATATCTCAAGTTTTACAATTTTTAACAAAACATTTTGAGATCGAGCACATGAGATCTGAAAAAGGAATCATCAAAAATATTTGTGCACAATCTTTAATTTGGGTATGCGGCTTTTCCTTTCTGTGCTAAACATACCAAAACCCTATTACAGGACATTAATTGTTCATGATTTAAAATAAACCCCTGGGAGAGAGATAAAATAGACTGTTTCTGCTGGCAAATCCCAGTTATGTACTGTAACACAGTATTTGGTAAAATTAATATTGCCTATCAAAACCCTGAACATTGCATAATACATTTATGTTGCAACGCTTAATGATACAAATTATCGCATTAACGGTCTACAGTATAAATCGTTAATGATACGATTCCCCCTAATGATACAATGGTATCATTAAGAGTTCCACCTGCAGTGCGGTTGCAACACTTAATGATACAACCACAAATTTGCAGTCCAAGCCGCTAATGATACAAGTTGTATCATTAAAGCTGACATGAATTAATAAATATAGTAGAATTCTTTATGTCCGCCATATTTCTCTGCTAATCCGCCATATCAGACGGATTTTTTTATATTGTTATATGTATATGGGTTCGCATGGTATATAAGGGGACGAGTTTTGCTACGCTTCACTTCACATCAGTGTTTTCGATTTACCTGTGCGGGTAACTTCAAAAGGTAACACGTACATCTCCGATACAGAGTTATAAGACATCAAAAAGAAATAAAACCACGTTTTGGAACATCATGCACTGACCACAAATTACAATACAAATACCAAACAGTAGTAATAATCATTCTAATAGTTTTGAATAAATAAATTTATATAGAATGGTTTTCTTTACATGCATGTTCGTACAGGTGCAGTAAAAATGTCAAAACTATACAAAAACGCGAAATATGTTTTCTATTATCTATTGATAGAATGGAATAAGCAAAGATCATAAAAGTTATTTCATTTACTGTCACTTCAAGCCAAATGCAAATACATAAATACTACTGTACTTATGCAAATGTATGCTCGCCATGAAAATGCATGGAACGCGGACGACTATTTACCTGGGTCTATTCGTAATATCTGTACCGCAGTTGTATGTGTACACTTGTCGAAAATACCCTCAGTAGTAGTAAGCTATTTTATTTGCATAATCCATGAAACAAAACAAAAAACTCCATTTCTATCCCTACAGTAAACACCGTTGTACAGACCGTGACACACTTAGCCTATGCCGATCAGCTATCTTCAATCAGGGGAAGTATCAAAGTAGAATATTTACCCTGTTTTGTGCATGAATGATTTACTGGTCAGAGTGTTGCAGGTTTGTAAATCGGGAAATCGTTTAGGTACATAAATTGCGCATGCATCTATATTTGTATATTCGGTATACATAAATTGTACATATGTACATGTACAACACTGTACGAGTGTATGGGATTGGAGAGAGATTGAGATAGAGATTGATTCAAACGATGATCTTCTAACAGTGTGCTCTAATTAGGCCAAATGATAACTTTAATTCAAAACAAGAGACCCATGGGCCACATCGCTCACCTGAGTCACCTTGGCTCATATTTAAAGATTTTTCCTATATATTCGCATGTAAAATTTTGATCCGTATTGTGACCTCAACCTACTCTCAGGGGTCATCATATTTTTTTTTTTAAATTGAATCTGGACTAGGTCAGGAAGCTTTCATATAAATTTCAACTTTACTGGCTCAGTAGTTTTTGAGAAGAAGAATTTTAAAGATTTTCCCTATATATTTGTATGTAAAACTTTGATCTCCCTTGTAGCACCATCCTACCCCCGGAGGCATGGTTTTAGCAAACTTAAATCCTGAAATATGTTAGAACGCTTTCATGTAAATATCAGCTTTTCTCACTCAATGGTTCTTGAGAAGAATATTTTTAAAGATTTCCCCTATATATTTGTATAAAAAAAACTTAGATCCCCATTGTGGCCCCATCATACCCCCGGGGGCCATAATTTGAAGAAACTTGAATTTGCATTATGTCATATTTTTAAAGATTTTTCCTATATATTTATATGTAAAATTTTGATCCCCTATTGTGGCCCCATCCAACCCCCGGGGCCATGACTTGAAGAAACTTGAATCTGCGTTATGTCAAGAAGCTTTCAAGTCAATCTCAGCTTTTCTGGCCCAGTGGTTCCCGAGAAGATTCATGACCTCCGGGGATAGGATGGGGCCACAAGGGGGGATCAAAGTTTTACATTAAATATATAGGGAAAACCTTTAAAAAGTTTCTCAAAAACTACTGGACCAAGAAAGTGGAAATTTACATGAAAGTTTCCTAACATAGTGCAAGGGCTATGGAATCTACCATATCTTTATACACCCGTTTTTATACAGAACGTATTGTGGTTCTGCGATGTCTGGACGTCTGTCCATTCATTCGTGGTTTTTTGTTTCTATTTTCATTTCTCTGTTGCATATCAAGCTGAAAGCTGCTATGTAGCTTCTTTGTAGGTCACTCTAGATCATGTTCCAATTTTCATCCATTCCGATTTCTCTTGCAGGAGTTTTGCCCCTTTATTTAAAAATCAATGTGATATGCAAGGTACATAATTTGTTCGGCTAAATTCTTCCACAGTTTTCAGGACTTTCTTGTTTTACAGAGTGTTTGTATGGGTATTGACCATGTGCATGTGGCAAGAACATTGATTTTCTTCAATTTTTGAGAAAACTACACGTTGTTGAACTTGGTCAGTTTTGAGGAAATACAGTATTATATAAAGAGTATATGATTTGCCTGTCTAACAAGCGAGTCCCTACTTATTTTACAGTGTTTGTATAAGCATTGAAGATGTGCATGTGGGAAATATTTTGATATTCTTAAATTTTTGAGAAAATTACACATTGTTGAACTTAGACAATTTTGAGGACATATTATAAAGTGAGTACATGGTATGTCCTTTTAACTCCCCTTGTAGTTTTAAAACTGGGTCGCTTTCACCGAATCTCACAACAGTCGTGTCTGGAAATTTACTTTCAACTTCGGCCGGTTCTAGCAATTAATGTTCTTGTGTATAAACGAAACCCAACGAAACGAAACCTATCGAAACGAAACGAGACAGATTGTATAACTGAACTCTTTTAATTATAATGGTTAAAAATGCTATCTTAGGCCCCTGTGAAAGTTACCACATATAAATAAAATTCGCCTCCCCTTTGATGTAGGCTTTCGGCTTGACTGATACAAAGTTTAAAAGTTGGAAGGGGGTGAGTAAGCACCAAGTACATAAATACCATGTACAATTAGTTTCGGATCCATACATTTCAGAACGAATGGTTACAGTCTCAAAGGTCTGGGGAAACACACTAAACGAGGGTTCGGGTCGCCGGCGTTGGATCCGCCTTTGGGCATAGATACATTGTTTGAAGAAGCTGGTGTCTGAGAAAGTTGAAAGCAGGAAGAGCTCTCAACCTCTTATTTTATCTCTAACTGTTGAGGTGCGAGTACTTTCAATGATGGAAAAAATTAAATAGTATACCATATTATATGAATGCAATTCGGTAAGATATATATACATATATATATGTGTGTATTATGAAAAATTATCATTGATATGTAGCGAGTCTAAATATAACTCTATACATTTGGGGTGTTGCTAAGACAAGGAATTGAAAACGGGACGGAAAATGGAATTTTTTTAATGCAATAATATCAAGAGGAGGTCAGCATTTTGTAAAATCAAAAGGCTTATGAGCAAGGGAAGCAGAAGTTACAAAGAGAACGAGAGGACATACTCAGAATCCACCGTTTGACATTCTACATACAAATACACAATATCCACATGTACATAGATTTGTCTTTAGAGCAAAAAATACTGAAACATGTACATGTATTTATGCCCAAAGGCGGATCCAACGCCGGCGATCCCACCCCTCGTGTAGTGTGTTTCCCAGACTTCTGACCTGTGAGACTGTAACCCTCCGTTCTGAAATTTATGGATCCGAAACTAATTGCGCACGGTATTTCACCCACTTCGGATATGTACTTTGTGCTTACTCACCCCCCTTCCAACTTTTAAAACTTTGTATCAGTCAAGCCGAAACCCTACATCAAAGGGAAGGCGAATTTTATTTATATGGGGTAACTTTCACAAAAGCCCAAGATACCATTTTAAATTATCATAATTAAAAGAGTTCGGTTATACAATCTGTTTCGTTTCGGTAGGTTTTGTTTCGTTTCGGCAGGGTTCATTTCGTTTCGGTGGGTTTCCTTTCGGTAGATTTCGTTTCCTTCGGTAGATTTCGTTTCGTTTCGCACTTTACAGGTACCCGTCAGTTACAGCTTGTATTGTTTTATCCTATCTCATAACTTTTGTATGGTGAATGATAAGGCTTTATTTCATACGTTCATTCCTTGTAATAAGGCCCTTTATTGAGAGCAAAGTGTTTGACATTATGATCATTGAGTTTGACTTATTTTTCTGAAAACCTCACCTAGGCAATTAACTGCAATAATGTAGCCCTCTCCGATTTATTTATTTATTTATTTTTAGGAGGGGGGGGGGGCTACAACTCTTTAGGATCTCCGTAATGGTGCAAATGCGGGAATGATTCACCCCCGCAACAGTTTCGATCATTCTAAACATTTGCTGACTTTCTTTACGTAAATAAAATGACATTCTATGTTTCTTAGTCAATATATAAATTTACAACATGCAACTTACGATTTGTGAGGCTCTATTCTATCGTTTTGAACAATTTCGATAAATTCAAATTTCTCGATTCATATTTGTGCGCCATGTTTGATGTACTGAAGTTTCAACTTCCGATCGTCAAGTCATTTGCATATGCCATATAAGGTAGTAATTACATTAATGGACGAGTACGGAGGAGAAAGCTATTTCGTCGGTATTGAAAAGGTTTGAATTTAATATCAAGTTAAAAACCGAACAGCAGAGTGTAAATTCTTTCTGCAACTGTATGCTTTTCCTTTCTTTGCCGAAATGGCTCGAGCAACTAAATTTTCGTGCTGATTGTCAATGTTTAGGGTTTTTCAGTAGATTTACCTACGAGATCTCGCGATAACAAGCATGGCGGAGCAGACGAAGAATTTTGCATGTAGCGTACATGTAGGTCACGTAAGCCGTTTGACTTCCTTGGAGCGTTCTATTTAAAAATATTACACTACGAGGGGCGCTATCGAAGAACGAAAAATCAATTTTAAATGGCGACACCGAAGAAAAAAAACACCACAGCTGTTGTTCCAAATGTCAGTTTATGTGTCGCTTGTTCTCAAGAAAGCAAACAGCGTTACTATATAAAAGGTAAAAATGGTTCGGATGGTCCGAGCTGTGAACTAGTGGAAATTTTACCATGTTTCATTTAATTCTGATGGAAATAATGGCAGTTTCTTGTGCATTGGATGCAAACGGTTGCTGTAGCGTATTCTGCACATGGAGGAGCAGACACAAAAGCTCGTCCAGAAGGTCAACCTCAAATCACCAAAAAAGAGCATTCGGGTATCTCGGAAAAGACTGATAGAACTCACCCCAAACAACAGAAATAAAAAGGGCCATATTGACATACTCTCCGGGTATTGCAATTTAAACTTTGTTTATTATTTACATGTACATGTCATGCGTGCGCCGAATGGTTAAATTTAGCTAAAATATATCCCATTGAAGCACTTTATAATTATATACTTTATAATAATAATGTACAATTTATTGCAGAAATTACATATTAGAATTCTTAATTCAAAATCGGTTGTTAGGGGGGGGTGTTGTGTTATTTATTACATAATGGTTTTATTTCTGCTTCATGTTTAAAGATATAAAAAAGAAATACTACTCTTTGAACATCTACAATTCAGATAATGATATATCAAAGAAAAACTGTTGTAAAGTACTATGCAACCCTGATAATGTAAATCATGCCAGAGTACATGAATATTTTGAATTCCGCAACAAATTTAAAGTGCTATAATTATATTTAATCAATGTTGTATGTAATACCAAATTGCGTACATACGGTTTGATATCACAGGTACATATCAAATATATTTACTTGTATTTACATATGCATATGAAATGATAGTATTAAATTAAAGTTTCAGCATGTTGAAAGCTGTGTTGACTCCAACATGTATGATAGTTTCCAAGATTATTTTTCACTGACATCTGACAAAGAAGTACAATGCAGTTTGCCTACTCCATCACCCCAATATACATTAAGTTCCCGAAGAAAAACACAACTGTACAAAACTGTAGACATTAAACAAAGACTCTCTCCTATTGTTAGAAGTTTGCAAGTGGGATGTGTAAATTTGAATTATACTTTACGAGGGTGGAGAATGTAGAGGAAATGCATGAAAAATCGCTCATAACTGCAAAACTGTAGCTCTTTCAAAAATTACTATGTTCCGTCATAATATTTTTGCAGAGAGCTACAGTTCTGGAGTTATTTCATTTAGTGAAATTCGATTTGTACACAATCAAAGCAAGTAAATTCGGACTAATAATAATAATTGGATTACAACAAACCTTCATTGTGATCATCTTCAAGATATACATACTCCACGTTGTATTTCTGCAAGTTCGAAACTTGGTCCTTAGAGAAACCAGTGGCGATATGACCAGAAGTATGCTGACATTACGAGAACTAGTATTACTATGCAGGTCTTCTTCAAACATTAATTGCGGTAGAATCGTATACAATAGAGATTTCCTATAGCCTGTTTGGTAATTTGCTAATTTAAGTAAACACTCTTTCTGTAAAGGTTTCAGCGAGAATTCGATTTTTTAAAAATCTGATAAAGCTTTGATTATCATCTATTCGACTGCGTCCGTCATCGTTATGCATTGATCAACCAATCAGCTGCTTTATCAGAATTCGGATAAGCCTCATTATGGAGTGTAAATGTTTATCGTAGAATGCTCCTAGACGTTTGTCTCGTAGAACAGTGCATTGACAAACGTGTATGTGACCTAGACTATACATTTTGTACAGCTCGGACATGTCTAATAAAGGTATGAAAAACACCTTTATTAGACATGTCCGAGCACAAAGTTGGTACTCCTTTTGGTGTAAACAACATTTTGGACTAATATTATTGGAGTTTATTATCGGTTATTCATAAAATTATTTTGCACCATTACGGAGATCCTATGGAATTGTAGCCCTATCCCGAAAACGTCATAATAAAAAAAATCGGATAGGGCTATATTATTGCAGCTACTAGGTTATATCCCCTGACCTATTTCAGTATTTTGTATATAGATTCCTTATGACAAGATCTTGTGTTTCATACCATGATCTTGTATCATAGTTATGTTGTAACCCATTGGGGCTAAGTTTGGGCCACAATATGGGTTCAATATTTTCATGCGAATAAAGATTGAAAAACTCTTCTTCTTCTTTTAAAAATACAACAGCATATCTAACGATTTTCCATATATATTTGGTCCCGTGGGAATCCGGGTTAGAATAGGTCCTCAGTACCCCTTGCTTGTCGTAAGAGGCGACTAAATGGGGCGGTCCTTCGGATGAGACCGTAAAACCCGAGGTCCCGTGTCACAGCAGGTGTGGCACGATAAAGATTCCTCCTTGCTCAATGGCCGTAAGCGCCGAGCATGGACCTAAATTTTGCAGCCATTCACCGGCAATGGTGACGTCTTCATATGAGTGAAAGATTCTCAAGAGGGACGTTAAACAATATTCAATCAATCCATATATATTTGCATATAAAACTTTGGTCCCTATTGTGGTCCTAACCTACCCCCGGGGACCACGATTTTTACAAACTTGAATTTCCACTATGTCAGAAAGTTTTCATGTAAATGTAAACTTCTTTGGCCCAATGGTTCTTGAGAAGAAGATTGTTAAAGTTTTTTTTCTATATATTAGTATGTAAAATTTTGATCCTCTATTGTTGCCCCATCCTACCCGTGGGGGTCATGATATGAACAAATTTGAATCTGCACTATGTCAGGAAGCTTTCTTGTAAATGTAAACTTGACTGGCCCAGTGATTCTTCAGAAAAAGAATTTTAATACCTTTCCCTCTATATTTTTATGTAAAATTTTGATCCCCTACTGTGGCTCCATCCTACCCCATGATTTTAACAAACTTGAATCTGCACTATGTCAGGAAGCTTTCGTGTAAATTTGTACTTTGCTAGTCTAGTGGTTCTTGAGAAGAAGATTCTGAAAGGTTTTCTCCCTATATATTTGTATGTAAAACTGTGATCCCCTATTGTGGTCCCATCCTACCCCCGGGGGCCATACTTTGAACAATCTTGAATCTGCACAATGTCAGGATGCTTTCAGGTAAATTTCTACTTTCCTGATCCAGTGAGTTCTTGAAAAGAAGATTTTTAATGATTTCCCGGATATTTTATGTTAAACTTTGATCCCCTATTGTGGTGTCATCCTAACCCCAGGGGGTATAATTTTAATAAACTTGAATCTGCACTATGTCAGTAAGCTTTCATGTAAATATCAGCTCTTCTGCCTCAGCGGTTCTTAAGAAGATTTTTAAACATTTCCCCTATTTATTCCCCTGTAAAATCTTGATCCCCTATTGCAGCTCCGAGCATCCTACCCCCAGGGGCCATGATTTTAACAAACGTGAATTTGCACTACATCAGGAAATTTTCGTGTAAATTTCAGCTCCTCTGACCAAGTGGTTCTTGAGAAGATTTTTAAATGACCCCACCCTATTTTTGCATTTTTTTAAAATTATCTCCCATTTGAAGGAGGCATGACCCTGCATTTGACCAAACTTGAAAGCCCCTCACCCAAGGATGCTTTGTGCCAAGTTTGTTTGAAATTGGCCCAATGGTTCTGGAGAAAAAGATGAAAATGTGAAAAGTTTACAACGACGACAGACAGCGGACAAATTTTGATAAGAAAAGCTCACTTGAGCCTTCGGCTCAGGTGAGCTGAAAAGTTAAAAATATTCAATTATCAACGGATGACGACAGTAAAGGTGAATGCAATATGCAGTATACAGACACATTTATATTTACATGAAAGAATTCAATCAGAAAACCTACAATTTAGTGTTAAAGTCAGTTGAACTATATTACATGTACATGTATATAATTTTCAATTGTTGCGATTCAAAACCATGACTCAGAAAATTCCGAGAAAGAAACATAATGTATCTACCTCCATGTGCTGATGATTTGGTCTATTTCATCTCTTTCTAACCGTGTTGGTGTACTTCCATCAGGAGACACAAAATCATCGCTTTCATTTCCATTTGCGTTTCCACATATTCCTTCCATATTACCAATATCGAAAACAGAGGGAATGATATGCAGATGCTGAATCCAATTACGATATACATTGAATTTCACCTTCGTCCCAGTCGGCAATGCTATCTATCATATCATTAAACAAAATTGCGATTAGAAGATGTCAATTTATGCTATGTAATCCCCCCTTTTAAATACAATGATATTTTACTAATCAGGAAATCAAGCGTAATATCATATTAAAAAAACTTTTTAAGTCTGTTATCTATACAGTTAGCAAATATTCTCGATAGAATATGATACATGTACCTCACATTCCTTCAAGTAGATATACTAGTAATTCAAAAATGACGTTTAAGTGTTCCAACTTTTGTTTTCATTTATGTGCATGTATAATCACAGCTCAACTGCATGTGGCAAATAAAACACCTTTACTTACATGTGTGTAATTTGATTCTTTCGTAATGACCATGTGTTTATCATCACAGACTTCGTATATCGTCGAGTGATGAGCTAGAAGGCTAACATATTGGTAGGATACAACATCACACGTACGATATACGTAGAGAGAATCTTCCACTCTGACAGCGATTCCACAACTACACGCAGCTCCCAGATTTCCCCCAACCCCGCTGCATGAGGTGAATAAGGCGTGGATCTATAAAGTGACATTTTGAATAAATATTTTGCATGTGTAGTTTAACTATGAAAATGAATCTACTTTGAAATGCACTGCAGAATGCGAAAGAAAGATTCTTAGTTTTAAACTGAGCAACTAACATGTACTGTACGTTATAAACATACCGAAATCTCCCTCTTTTTATTAAGATATAATACGTATTCTCCAGCCATGTAGATATCATGTTGATAGTTATCAAACGTCCAAAATCTGGGATCTGTTTGGAGTGTACATATTCTGTTTGATATAGCACCATCTACATCGCTAATGTATATCTACAAGAAAACAAAACATCATCACAATAGACCTAAGCATTCCCGTAGATATCTCTGGCTTCCTATCTATCAAATGCAGACCTTTATGTCCGGGACTGTCGTGTTGTGCCATGCGTCAGAGAGATCTCCACTCTCTCCTAAGATTCCCAGTCTTATGAAGATGTCCCTGTCTGCCACATTGATAAGGTTATCGACATTCCCCGTCACTGTTAGTGATTTCGACTCGCGCCACGAGCGACTGGAGATGGAAATCCCGCATTGGTTATTTTCAAAAAGAATAGGGTCGGTTATCTGAACAGTTTCGCATGTTTCCCGTGTCGGCTGGTATTTGGGTGTGACCAAGTAGACAGTCGTGATGCACGATTTATTTTCATGCGTGGTAGATATACAGCCTACAGGATACGTTACTCTGAATGGTATGGATATTGTCTGGCCTTCATTGATATGATACACATAAGACTCGGGCTGTAAATATCAGATAGTAACAATCAATACAAATTCCGATTTTTAAAAAAACAACCTATTTACAATATAGCAGATTCACATTTATTATTATATTTTCTACTTACAAATAAGCCAGCCTGGTAATCGTTGCTAAATACTTCGTTGCTTGGAGTTCCCCCTGAGGTCGCTCTTACTCTGACTGAACATTTCACCTGAGATGATTCATGAAAAATAGTAATGTAATATTTTATCACTAAATTGTCAATGTCTGCGGATCATGCGATTACGGATAGGCAGGACACTGTTCACTCAGTTGAAATGTCATGTCAAGAGACTCCAGGTTATGATATTGGGTGTCTCAGGGCCGTAAATTAACCTTCAATTTGGAGGAGGCAGGAAATTAGGCGGGGGTCTGGGGCCCGCCCAGGCCCCCAGACGCTGAGCACATTTTGTGCACACTGAACACGTTTCGTGCAAAATCCTTGATTCTAGGGCCTTCTAAGATGTTACTTGACTAACTCATTCTAAAAGAAAGATTTGGAATGCTTTTTAAGGGAGGTATCATGTTCTTAGTTATTGGAAACAACATAAATTCTAATGAACTTTGAATTTTAATTTTTTTTGGCTCAAAAGTTGGAGGAGGCAGCTGCCTCCTCCGCCTCCATGTAATTTACGGCCCTGGTGTCTTCCATTTAGCTGTTGGGATGTCAAAATGACAACTGGCGGTCCCACTGATGAGACCGTAAAAGCCGAGGCCCCGTGTCACAGTAGGTATGTTACTATGAAGATCCCTCCCTGCTCAACGGCCGTATGCGCCGAGCAAAGGCCTAAATTTTGCAGCCCTTCAATGGTGACGTCTCCATATGAGTGAAAAATTCTCGTGAGGGACGTTAAACAATATAATTTATGTACAATCAATACAAATATGTCCAAATCATATGGAAGTTCTTGTCACTATAGCGAGTTATTTTCTCTGAAAATCATTGTCAACAACTGATTACCTTTACGTTATGGCCCCGTTAAACTTTCCCAGAATTAATTATGGACCAGCACGAGTCGGCCCATTCTATGATATAAGATTAGAGAAGTCGCATGCGTTTCTGCGGGACAGGTGTCTGTTACTGCGGAAGCGTTCTAATAAAGAATGACATCTATTATCTATCTAATTGGGGGGGGGGGGGGGGGACAAGGGTTATATATCGCATTTTATGACCCAAAAAATCATGGTATATGTAAAACTTTTTAAATGTCAAGACCTTTTCACTGCCGAGGCATTCTATACTTAGAAGACAGAAATCAAGTGTTTGACAAGTGGTGTGTGCCATACCATCAGGATTGCACGAGAACTGATGTCAAACTGGACCATTACATTAAAGCTGTCATGAATTAATAAATACAAACACATTTCTCATCTTATCCGCCATATATCTTCCAGGTAGCTAATTTACTCTACCCATATATACTCCGAATGTGATTGCCACACCTGAGTGATATTTTAGCTGGACTTGACCGGTGCACAACTCCGAGAGTAATGTATAGGGAATGAGAAGTAAATAAAATCACGTTTTGAAACATCATACATTGCTAAAAATTACAAAATATATATTGTATATTAGTGAAACATTCTGAAAGTTTAGATAATTTAGACCAAAATAAGAAAAATAGCTTTTATTGCATACTTGCAAGTGGATGCAAGTAGTTGCAGTTTATTATGAAATAAATGCGGAGAAATCATTTGCCAATTACATACTGATAGAATGGAATAAGCAAAGAGCAGAGAATGGTCAAGCAAGAGGTGCTTACAGTCAGAACATAGGTAAGGATATAAGAAAGGTTACAAACAGTACAAAGGAAAATTTCATGACAATAAGGGTAAAGGTCAAGGACAGGAGAACAAGATCAATTCTGGTAACCCAAAAGAGATGAGGGCCGACCAGGGACCAAAGGTTTTACACAAGGCCAAATGTTGAATTGTAAATTGATAGGTGAGTCAAATGAAGGCATTGTTGTGGTACAAAATGAATAGTTTAAAGCTTTTATTGACAGTGGATCAATGGTTACTACACTGTTTATATCAGATTATAACTGTTTGCAAAACAAACCTGAATTGAAGGAGTTATCAAACTTAGGTTTAGAGGTGACTTTTGCAGATTATTCATTATTAGATTACAGAGGATATATTGAATGTACTTTGCAGGTGTCATGTATGAATTTAGAGGTATTTGTCCCTGTATTGATAGTACAAGACACAGAGTTCAACAAAACTGCCTTGTAATTATAGGTACCAATGTACTTAGTATTTGTAGAGAGTTCTTAAGTGATAGTACATGTACTTATACTTATCAGATGCCCAATGCTTGAAAAATAGCTTTAGACACTATGAAGTATCAAACTTAGTGTGAAATCAATATGTAAGAAAACACTTAATGTTGAACCAAATGAATCTGTTGTCATTAAGGGGCGTACCAAAGGTGTACCTACCAAAGATGATCTGACATTAGTGACTGAAAGTTATGATCATGATCATACTAGTAGTTTGTCCTAGAGTAGTTAAGTTGTCTGCACATACTACTAAACCCACAGTGCAGGTTAAGATATTCAATATATCTGCCAAACCCACATCGATCAAGCATGGCACCTGTCTCCAAGAGGTTAAGATTGCAAATAATGATGCAGTAACTGCACTACACTCCAAGAATGAGTGACTCTGTTGAGCTAGGAGTCAAAGTTGATTCCACTGAGTTGAGTACAAAACAGATTGATACTGTGAACGCTTTCCTAAACAGTTTAGTCATGTGTTTTCTACAGCTCCATTAGACCTCGGTAAAACCAATCTTGTAAAGCATTCTATTGAGTCAAAAGACAATACACTATTTAAGCAACCCTACCGCAGAATACCACCGGGAATGTATGAAGAAGTTAGACAACATATAAAGGATAAGAGAATCGAACAGTAACTATTCCTCAAATGTGGTACTTTGTCGGAAATCAGATGGGTCATTGCGGTTTTGTCTTGACATGCGATTATTGAATTCGAAAACCTGGAAAGATTGCTATATGCTACCACGATTCGATGATGTGATCGACACGTTATACGTTATATTTTTCAGCAAACTTGACTTGAGATCGGGGTACTGGCAAGTTGAAATAGATGAGAAAGACAAGCATAAGACTGCATTTTCGGTAGGTAATTTGGGTTTTTATGAATGTAACAGAATGAACTTTGGTCTCACAAATGCTCCAACGACATTTCAGAGACTCCTGGAAAAGTGCTTGGGAGATAAGCATTTGAAGGAATTTCTTATTTTTCTGGACGACGATTTGATTTTTTCTACTACTTTTGATGAACATTGTGAAAGGTTAAAGAATGTATACCTGAAATTATCTGAATATGGATTGAAATTAAAACCTTCCAAATGCGAATTATTTAAACAGTCGGTAACATATTTAGGGCATATCATTTTAGAAAAGGGAATAGAAACGGATTCAGAAAACTTTGTCAGGATTGTAGCCCCTTTAAATGCTCTTCTTAAAGGACATGGAACCAATACAACGAAGAAAGAAAGAAAAGGAAAGCCTAATCATTCAACTGGACTTGGGCAGGAGCAGAGGAAGAATCTTTTCTAGCCATCAAACAGAAACTGCTGGAACCCCCTTTTCTTGGTTATCCAAACTACCAATTGCCACTTATAGTGCATACAGACGCTAGCAGTACAGGATTAGGGGCAGTACTGTATCAATTACAGGAAGGAAAGAAAAGGGTAATTGCCTATGCCAACAGAGGTCTCGGACAGGGTGAAAAGAATTATACAGCTCATAAATTAAAATTTCTTGCACTAAAATGGTCCGTTTGTGACAAGTTTCATGACTATCTTTATGGAACTCAATCCCAAGTAGTCACAGACAATAATCCACTTACATATGTGCTCTCTAAAGTCAAACTGGATGCTACCAGTCAAAAGTGGATTGCTGCTTTAGCCAGCTATGCTTTTTCCATCACGTATAGGTCTGAACAGATGAATGGAGATGCGGATGGATTATCAAGGAAGCCAGTGGTATTCAATGAGGAAGTGAAAGTCATATGCCAAGCTATGACATGTTCCTTGCCACACTGTATCAGAAGCAAGACACCTGTCAAGCCAACAGCAGAACTATTTTCTATTGAAACTACACATCCAATGGAATTGGTGTGTATAGATTTCTGAGTCTTGAAAGATGCAAGGGTGGATTTGAGACTATTTTGGTTATAACTGACCATTTTACAAGATTATCTTAAGCTATTCCCTGAAAGAATCAGACAGCTATGACAACCTCTAAAGCCCTCTATGAAAATTTCTTCTTGCATTATGGGTTTCCAGAAAAATTACATAGTGGCCAAGGTAGAAATTTTGAGTCCAGAGTCTTAAAAGAATTGTGTAAGGTGGTAGGCATAAAGAAAACGAGGACAACACTATACCATCCTATTGGAAACATGTCGCCGAAGTTTCAACAAAACTCTAATAAAGATACTGAGTACTTTGGAAAAGGACCAGAAAGCAGATTGGAAAACCTATGTCGCTCCGTTGGTTCAAGCATACAATGCTACAAAGAGTGACGCAACTGGATATGCACCGCGCTATTTGATGTTTGGATGGAACCCAGACTGCCAATAGATTGTTTTTTTTAGGATTGGATCCTGGAAATGAGAGAGACCAAACCCACTGCGGATAGGCATGCAAGTGAATTACAGAAACGGACAGAGGCAGTACATAAGATTGCTTCAGCAGAGTCGAAGAAAATTACGAACAAGAACAAGTACTGATATGATGCCAAGGTTAAAGATGTTAAGTTGGAGGTAGGAGATAGAGTTTTGGTGAGGAATGTTGAAAGGTAAAAACAAACTAGCAGATAAATGGGATGAAGAGGTTTATATAGTTTTGGAACAAAGACCAGGATTGTCTGTATACAAGATGAAAAGTGAGGTTGGATGCAGAATAGGAACTCTGCATAGAAATATGCTATTGTCATATTCTGGTTTTTCAGAGGGGAAGGATATGGATGCTCCAACAAAGAAGAAAAAGACAGATAGAAGAAACAGGATTACAGGAGCAATGACCGATGAATCTTTCCAGTCCTCTTCACCATCATCGGATTCAGAGGTAGATGAACTCGTCATATGGAGAAAGATTCAGCCTAAAGTATCAAAGATTGATTTTTTGAAAACTGATGTTACTGATAATTCAGAATGTTTGTCGTTACAGGATGATGATCAGGTGCTTATGGATGAATCACTGTTGATGGATGATGGTAGATCACTGGGAGAGGATCCTTTATCTGGAATTTATTACTGTGCAGAATCAGAGGAGGCAATATGTCGGAATCAAACGGAACCAACGCAGATTGATCAACCTCAGCCAGAATACAGGAGGTCTACCAGATGTAGAAAGCCACCAGATCGTTATGGTGAATGGGTAGAGTGATGTGAAAAATGAACATTTTGCGAAGTAATAACATGATGTCAGACTATTTGTTGTTTTTTTATTTTTTTATTATCTTGATATAAAGTGTGCTTGAATATGTAGCTCCTGATTGTATTATTTGAGTTGTTATTTTAACTAATAATCATTGAATTTGCAATTGTATTTTTGCAAATTCTGCAGTAATCAACTGTTGACGAGTAACTCCATTTTCAGCAGTAAAGATTTTGGTTGAGCCGTGATTACTGTGTGATTAATTTATTGGTGATAAGGAAGGTAATCAAGGTTGACTGATTTAATGCATTTGTGAGAGCATTTTCGGGTTGTGGATTGCTCAGGTTACATTGAGTTATTAATCAATGTCTTTGAATGTTGATCGATGCATTTGTTTTTATCATGTGTCAAAATTTTATTTTATTTTATTTTATTTTTTTTTTTTTTTTGGTTATTTTTCCCAGTGATATGGATTGGGAGGTGGAAAATTTGAGTTGTTGAAATAAGTAAATCCAGGTTTAAATTTTACCTAATATGGGATATTTAAGCAAATGTCAGGAGCCATTTAAAACAAGGGGCGAATATGTAACCTCTGTAAATAAATTATCATTAATCATTTATTTCTCATTGTTGCATAAGTGTAAATGTGTTTTATTTCTGCGCTCAAGTGTGACAGAACACATGTGGGTGTTTATAACTGACCACTGGACTCCCCTATACTTGTTTAACTGGTGTCTAATATTAATACTCACTCACTTTTACTAACCCAGGGACCGCACTCTCGGCGCTACCTTTGAAGAGAACAGACGTTAAGCTACCTAGCATTCGAGTTTTCATATTTCATATACTAAAAATATATGTACCGGTGTTTGGTAATTATTCATTATAACTTTAATTATATGTAATTGTGATATTCATGGTCATATTTAAACGTATTTCTAATAATTCATTTTATTTCAGGTTTTCATTTAATAGTTTTAATAAAACATAGCCCTCAGACTGATGGTATTTGAAAAGAAAAGAAAAACAACAGACACCTGAAAAGAAAAGCACGATGAAATTATGTGATGATATATATATATATATATATATATATATATATATATATATATATATATATATTCGGGCACGTTGCATTGCATCGTTTTTTATCGGGAGGGGGGGGGGGGCAGCCGGAAAAGAAGTTGGTTTCACAATTGTCTGATTATTCTTATCTTGCAAAATTTGAAAATGAAATCAAAGCTCTAAATCCTTTTGGGGTAATGGCACAAGGGTTGATCCTCTATTTCAATTCATTTAATTTGATTTTATTTCCTCTGCAGTTCACTACTACTGTCTAAGAAAAAGGCGGTCAGGAACAGCCTGTGTAGATCGAACTATCAAAATGGCCAACTTCGCCTGTAATACATTTGTAATAGTGGAAAAAGAACGATATTGAAAAAAGTGTGGGGTTAGTATCCACCTCCACTCCCTAATGCTACGTAACTCAATGCAGGTCGAGCTGTTTGATATATTAAAAGTTGATTTTAATAAACAAAAATTATTTTCAAAATATTGAATCGCACGTGAAAAACCAAAACAAAAGATGTTTGTGAAACACATATGCCCCCCATGGTGCAAAATTGAAAAGGGTTATACACACACATCATTTAATTGATAGTAGTATCATCAATTCAAAATATTAAGCAGACAATATCTTCCTATGTCAAGAGTGAATTGACCATGTGACCTAAAAATCAATAGGGTCATCTACTCCTTATGCTATACCAATGTACCAAGTTTGGTGTCAATCAAGCAAATAATTCTTAAAATATAGGAGACAATATATTACTATGTCCAGTTCAACTATTGACTTTTGACCTCAAAATCAATATGGGTCATCTTCTCCTGAAGATGTACCAGTGTACTAAGTTTGATGTCTGTCAAGCAAAAGGTTTATCAAGATATTAAGTGGACAGTATATTATATGTCCAGTTTGACCCTTGACCTTGTGACCTCAAAATCAATAGGAGTCATCTTCTCCTGAATATACACCAGTGTACCAAGTTTGATGTCTGCCAAGCAAAGGGTTCTCAAGATATTGAGTTGACAGTATATTACAATGTCAAGGTTAACACTTGATCTTTAAACATGTGACCTCAAAATCAATAGGGATCATCTTCTTCTGAGAATGTACCAGTGTACCAAGTTTGATGTCTATCAAGCAAAGGGTTCTCAAGATATTGAACAGACAGTATATTCCTATGTCCTGTTTGACCTTTGACCTCAAAATCAATAGGGGTAATCTTCTCCTGAAGATGTACCAGTGTACCAAGTTTGATGTCTGTCAAGCAAAGGGTTCTCAAGATATTGAGCACACAGTATATTCCAATGTCCAGTTTGACCCTTGATCTTTAAACATGTGTCCTCAAAATCAATATGGGTCATCTTCTCCTGAAGACGTATCAGTGTACCAAGTGTGATGTCTGTCAAGCAAAGGGTTTTCAAGATATTGAACGGACAATATATTCCTACGTCCAGTGTGACCCTTGACCTTTGACCATGTGACCTCAAGATCAATAGGGGTCATCTTCTCCTGAAGATGTACCAGTGTACCAAGTTTGGTGTCTGTCAAGCAAAGGGTTCTCAAGATATTGAGCACACAGTATATTCCAATGTCCAGTTTGACCCTTGATCTTTAAACATGTGTCCTCAAAATCAATATGGGTCATCTTCTCCTGAAGACGTATCAGTGTACGAAGTGTGATGTCTGTCAAGCAAAGGGTTTTCAAGATATTGAACGGACAGTATATTCCTACGTCCAGTGTGACCCTTGACCTTTGACCATGTGACCTCAAAATCAACAGGGGTCATCTTCGCCTGAAGACGTATCAGTGTACCAAGTTTGATGTCTGTCAAGAAAAGGGTTCTCAAGATACTGAGCAGACAGTATATTCCTATGTTTAGTTTGACCCTTGACCTTTGACCATGTGACCTCAAAATCAATAGGGGTCATCTTCTTCTAAAGATATACTAGTGTACTAAGTTTGATGTCTGTCAAGCAAAGGGTTTTCAAGATATTAAGAGGACATTATATTAAAATGAAATTTTGATTCTTGACCTTTGACCACGTGACTTCAAAATCAAATCTACTTTTCCTGAAGACATACCAGTGTAATAAGTTTGATGTCTGTCAAGCAAAGGGTTCTCAAGATATTAAACGGACAGTATATTCCTATGTCCAGTTTGACTCTTGACCTTTGAACACGTGACCTTAAAATCGATAGGGGTCATCTTCTTCTGAAGATGTACTGGTGTACCAAGTTTGATGTCTGTCCAGCAAAGGGTTCTCTAGACATTGAATGGTCAGTATATTCCTATGTCCAGTTTGACCCTTAACCTTTAACCATATGACCTCAAAATCGATAGGGGTCATCGACTCCTTAGGATGTACCAGTGTGCCAAGTTTGATGTCTTTCAAGCAAAGGGTTCTCAAGATATTGAGCGGACATTATATTCCTATGTCCAGAGTAGATTGACCCTTGACCTTTGACCTGAAAAACAATAGGGGTCCTCTTCTACTCATAACCAACCCACATATGAAATGTCATTATCATCAAGTCAAAGGTTCTCAAGATATTGAGCGGACAACACGTGGTCTACCGACCGACCGACCGACAGGTGCAAACCAATATGCCCCTCTTCTTTGAAGGGGGAGGGGGGAGGGGTCATGATTAACCCAGATTTCAACAGAATATTACATTAGATACGGATTCACTATACATGTACATGTAATTAACATTGTCCAGGCGCGGACCTAGAAAATGTTATAGGGGGTGTGTGTGAAAAAGAGGATTACGTTGTTGCTATCACAAATTGTATTTTTTATCGCCTGCATTGGGTTTTATACGCTACCTACCAAATAAAAACACTCTTTCAAAAAGAATTTAAAATGACAAATGAATTTACAACGTTTATTACTAACGGGTGTGATCAAAAGTTCAATGTCTGACAAAAAAACTAAATTCACAAAGTTTTCATCACCCCCCCCCCCTTCAAACTAAATTTAATGAATGTTGAAAATAATAATGATTAGTGTGTGAAATTCGATGTCGGATGGCATAATCTTACGGAAGTTTTACCCCTCCCCTAACTACTTGAATATATTACATTAGATTTTTTTTATTATCCTACAATCAATGCAGAAATGATGTTCCCGGAAAAATATAACTACCATATTCTGATATCTGATATCTCTCTTTCTTTCTTTCTTTCTTTCACACTCTCTTTATTAGACCAAAATAAAAAAAGGGAGCGTGTTTGTGTGTTGCAACCTCCGTAACCCCCCCCCCCCCCCCCACACACACACACACCTTTCTAAATCCGCCAATGTAATGTACATGCGTTGGATGCACATGTCTTTTCCACATATTATGTTTTGTTCGTCCAAAATATTGATTAAAGTTAATAAAGAGGAATTGATGATATGCTAAAGATATCTTGGTCCTGATCTAAACAAGTAGCGGACTAATATTTACAGAATTTGTTACATCATGACCCAACATTCTCTGCGAAAAAATCACACAATGGACACGTAAATAAAACAAGAAATGTTTGTAAAACATGTATTTCCCCCCAAGGTGCAAAATTGAAAAGGGCTATACACATACATCATTTAATTGATAGTAGTATCACCATTTCAAATTATTGAGCAGACAATATCTTCCTATGTCCAGAATGGATTGACCATGTGACCTAAAAATCAACCGGGGTCATCTATTCCTTATACTGTACCAGTGTACAAGTTTGGTGTCAATTAGCAAGTGATTCTTAAAATATAGGAGACAATATATTAATATGTCCAGTTTAACCCTTGACCTTTGACCATGTGATTTCAAAATCATTAGGGGTCATCTTCTCCTGAAGATGTACCAGTGTACCAAGTTTGATGTCTGTCAAGCAAAGGGTTCTTCAGATATTGAGTAGACAGTAAATTCCTATGTCTGGTATGACACTTGACCTTTGACCATGTGACCTCAAATTCAATAGGGGCCAACTTCTCCTGAAGATGTACCCCTTATGCTTTACCAATGTACCATGTTTGGTGTGAATCAAGGAAATGATTCTTTAAATATAGGAGACAATATATTTCTATGTCCAGTTTAATCCTTGACCTTTGACCAGGTGACTTCAAAATCAATAGGGTTCATATACTCCTTGAGATATACCAGTGTACCATGTTTGATGTCTGTCAAGTAAAGAGTTATCCAAATATTGAACGGACAGTATATTCCTATGTCCAATTTGACCCTTGACGTTTGACTATGTGACCTCAAAATCAATAGGGTAATCTTCTTCTGGAGATGCACCAGTGTACCAAGTTTAATGTCTGTCAAGCAAAAGGTTATCTAGACATTGAGCGGTCATATTTCTATGTCCGGTTTGACCTTTGACCATGTGACCTCAAAATCAATAGGGTCATTTACTCCTAAGGGTGTACCAGAGCACCAAGTTTAATGTCTGTCAAGCAAAGGGTTCTCGTGATATTGAGCGGACAGTGTCTTCCTATGTCCAGAGTGGATTGACAATTGACCTTTGGACCTAAAAATCGATAGGGGTCCTCTTCCATTCATAACAAACCCACATGTGAAATATCATAATGATCAAGTGAATGGTTCTCAAGATAATAAACGGACAACATATGGTCTACCGACCGACCAACCGACAGGTGCAAAGCAATATACTCCTTTTCTTTGAAGGGTGGCATAATCAGTGACTAAAATTATTTTGCAGTTACATTATTCGTTTATCAATTACAGAAAAATCCCTTAACTGGCACTTAATTACAATCAGATATAGTAAATCCTTATTTTGGTGCTATGAATTTGTATTCAGGGGGAAATAACTCGCGCTACATTGTGAAATATGTATCCTATTTAGAGGTCTTTTATTCAAATGTAAGAATTTTTACCATGTGACTTTACGGAAACTGCCAAGATCAGAAAATTTCACATGCAACGTCACAGAAAAAAAAGTTATACTTAGTCGAACAAACAAGAGAAAGACGACAAACGTACTTTTGTACATTGTACCGATCGATCGGACAGGCGTAAACTAGCTTTGTCAAAATCTTATATAAGACTAGTTGCATTACTGAGCTATCAATAAATAGTTATGTCATATAAATAACGAGTATTTTCACTTAGTTCGTTCATCTCCGGATTCTACAAGCCGTAGCGTTGTAATTTTCTCGAGCTTTTGATTAAACAAGGGAATTCTTTGAAACACCTTTTCTGAAATTAATTAGTTCGCACACTTCCCAAAACATTTCTGGCCCATATATTTGATGCTTGCACCAGTGTTTCTTGTTTCCTTCTGAAATTAACAGACTATAGGATATGGACACCTTTCAATACTTGTTCAATACTTTTTCATGCCCCCGTAATGGAAGATTCGAGGGCATATAGTTTTTGGTCGGTCCGTCTGTCTGTTTGCCCACAAAAACTTTCGAATAAATGGTGTTAGGGTTTTCATATTTCACATGTGTATTCCTTGTGAAAAGACCTTTCTTTTGGTTCCAAATATTTTGACTTTCTCACCTTGACCTTGGAGTTTCACATACTCTGGAAAAACTGTAACTTTGGCTATAACATTTGATTGATTGTATATTGTTTAACGTCCCTCTCGATAATGTTTTACTCATATGAAGACGTCACCATTCCAGGTTTGCTCAGCGCCTACGGCCTTTGAGCAGGGAGGGATCTTTATAGTGCCACATCTTCTGTGACACGGGGCCTCGGCTTTTGCGGTCTCATCCGAAGGACCGTCCCCATTTAGTCGCTTCTTACGACAAGCAAGGTGTAATGAGGACCTATATGTATTCTAACCCGGATCCCCACGGGATATTTCTATTCAGAATCCCCTAGACTAAGATTTTACCAAGTGTGAGAATAATTCTATGGCATATAATTTTTTCCTGCCACTATCCTGTCTGATCTTAAAAATTCAACAGTAAATTGCTATTTCCTTTACAGCATCGTGTCCCTTACCACCATGTTGAAATGATATCGATCATTCCAGTGTTCTGGTAGTAATCTAGTCGTAGAAAGATTTCCGTATTCCACATTTTTCAATCCTCTAACGGCATCGCCATTTATGTACCAAGCTATGTCGAAGTAACAAGGACTGATGGATGGACTATCAAAGTAGCACTCAAAAAAACTCGAGACAGATGGACCAAACGGATCTGGAAGAATTGCAGGACCTGTCGCTAAATCTGCGATTACAGTTGGGAAGACAGGTATGGACGGAAGTGTCTGGCAGCCTGGTGTGAAACCATTCTCTGATCCTTGTCCGTCCGGACATTTGACTTCCTCTCCTACATGATATAAACTTTTCTTTAATGCGTTGAATGGACTAATTTGATGGAAAATTGGGCATATGAAAAAGTACATTGCTCTTATTTCAACCACATTAAATTGATATTAATGATAGCGACATCACAACACATTAACCAGTAAAATAACAAATTTCAAAACGATTCATCAGAAAGAACTAGTAACCAAATATTAGACAACGATTTACCAAAACAGTAACCGGTCACTGGAGAGGGTGTCTTCCTCAGATAATACACATTAAAGGTCCCACAGTTTGCAATTTGAATGGATATGGTTGACCTACAGTTGCTTAAAACATCAACAACACATGCATTCCTGCGAACAACACCATCTGCTTGGCTGGGCAAATCCCCTGCACAAAAGATATAAATAATTCATCATAACTGTTAACAATAAAATCGAAATATAAATTTAAACAGGTTTGAAAAGGAAAATACAATAATTCAACTGTATTATTATAAAAGTAAGTGAACGTTTTACTTCTTTTTTTTTAATGGATACTTGTGTTTTTTAAACGAACGTTTAGGTGAATAAACATACCAAAGAGCCACACTGGGTAAATTGTACCACATTTACTTAGCGAGGGAGGACTTCTAACAATATCATTTCCAGCTCCACTCTGGAAGCGGTACCATCCTTCGGTCAGAAAGTTGTCTGATATCGCTGTGTCTGAAGAAGTAAGCTGGTATCCAGAGGACCTCTTATATTGATTTGATTGTAGGATGTAGCTATTGCATTGACCTAGAATGGTAAATAATTAGGGATGTCAAAATGAGTAAATCTCTTAGTCGATTATTTGATAGCTTTAGTCGAAGAATATTCGATTATTCGAACTTTTTTAACCACTGTTCCGTCGATGTTCCTTTGTACAATGAACACACGAATTCATTTGAAGCTCTGATTTTTCGGGTCGTATGGGGCTTTAATGACTGTTTGAAGGTATGTTTGGACACAACTATAGTAAGAAAATATGTTAAGAATTTTTTTATATTAAATTTATGAGACAGCAACACAAGAATACAACGATATCAGGTCTCAACCGTGCGCAGCATTTTGTGCGCCGTAAATCGAAGGTTTTTATTAGGGGTGGAACTGCAGCTCTCTGTTCCGTCAAAATATTTTTTCAGAGAGCTACAGTTCTGCAGCTACTATTCAGTATTAAGAGAAAAATCCGCTAAATATTCCCGACGCCAATATCAGCCGATATATAGAAAATATTACATGCTATAATCCATATCGTATGTCATATCAGCCCGAGTGGCCCCATATGACATATAATGATTTTAGCATGTAATATTCTATTTATCATATACTGCACAATATTTATACTTATTAATAAATCTTGTATAGACCTACTATACATACAGTATAGTGTTTTTGAGGGGGTGGGGGTAATTTGATATATGGATTCGAGGGCGGATTTTACATTTAGGTACTATTCTTTTTACTACATGTGTGCTAATTTATTGCATTTTAAAGATAGATTAAGAAATATATGATACATTGCCTACCTTGATTTACTATGGTAAAAACTTTGATACGCTGATTATTACAAGTGAATACGTAATTTCCAGCTTCATAAGCATTTTTGCTCGCCGGTCTGATTTGTGATATAGGTTTTCGGACCGATCGTTGATATCGGCTATTGTGACGATACTCGTATCATGCAGTGCAGAATCATTACCAAGTATATGATAAACAGTAATATGCTGTAAGAAGAACAGTAACTACAGTATTAATCTTAATATACTGCCTAATTATAATAGTATCCACCAAAAATGCTTAATCCTGACTGCAAACTATAAACAAGAGAACCACGGGTCGCACATCCGAACATCTGCGTGTGAATAAACTTGAACATGTATGTACATTTCCAGTGTTTTTGCTTTAGATACATTTCCTCATGAATGCGATGCATATGTGAACGATATGCGTATGAAACTTGACAAATATAGTACGCCTATTTTAACGGCTTGGAATTCGACAGGAATTAAATTAGAATGTAAATATAAAGAATAAATTTCACTGTTATGCGCCCCCCCCCCCCCCCGAAAAATTTCGGGGGAGCATAGAGTCGCCGTCAAGTCAGTCCGTCCAAGCTCATATATCCTAAACCTTCCATCAGAAATTGATCACAAATGTTCCTTTCGACAAAAACGTCAGGACCAATGTCTCTCAAAGTCATTTTGGAAAGGTTACAGTCACTCAGAACATATAAAAGTTCCTTATTTCAACAGTTTTCCAACAAATATTGATCATATATCACACAAATAAGTAACAGGCAAATGGCTTTCCGGCAAAGGTCACTCAAAGACATCTTGTAAAGGTCAAGGTCACACAGAATATATACCGTATATCAATCGTAACAACTCGGTTATTTCCGCCACCGCAAATGAACTTCGTATGTAGATCGACGCCATCAGAGTCAATTGCTATTTGTACACAAACGTAAGCATGACGTTACAGTCGTTGGTCACAATGTGAAATCGGAGATTTATATGAGGATATTTAGGGGAAATCTTTAAAAATCTTCTGAAGAACAACTGAGCCAGAAAAGTTTACATTTACATAAAAGCTTCCTGACATAGTGCAGATTAAAGTTTGCTAAAATCATGACCCCCAGGGATATTGTTTACATATAGGTTATAGTCCAATATCCTTGACCCAGGCGCCTATGGTCGCAATGCATGACAATGCAGAATATTACATAAACGGAGTCCGACTAGATTGTTTACATGTTTATTATACTTTCATGTAACTTAGTCGAATTTGAGTGGTCTAGAAACAATTCGAAAAATATATTGTTACCCTCTAGATCTGTTAATAGAAACCACGTTTTTCAGGGTGATAATATCTAGAAACAATACTTGACAACGGGTGATATTATGAAAATATATCTAGAATTTGCAAAATATCACATGCGCAGAGATTGTGCGCGTAAGGTGCACGGTAGATGGACAGTATTTTAACGGATGTTTGCATCATGGAGGGTCGCAAATAACAAATGAGAAGATATATACTCATTCTAATATTCCTGTGGGAATCCGTGTTAGAATAGGTCCTCAGTAACTCTTGCTTGGTATAAGGGCGACTAAATGGGGCAGTTCTTTGGATGAGACCGCGAAAACTGAGGCCCCCTGTCACAGCAGGTGTGGCACGATAAAGGTCGCTTCCTGATTAGAGGCCATAAGTTGTTTTGGTTTTTGTGTTACGTCCACTGAAGTTTGAGGAGATGATCTTACAACATTCAGCATTTGTTCTTCCTATTCATTTAACGCGAAAAATATTTAGTCGACGTAAACAGTGCATTGTGACGTCATATCAACAACACTAGAATACAGGCGTAGGTGAAAGAAAGCTTGTCTGTTAATCAAAAATGTTTGTGGTACTTTCCAAACAATTCATTCATTTTATCTACGAGGTTTTCGATGAAGTACTGAACTCTTAAATATTTTTCGGTTTTTAAGGAGAAGTACTACATCAAAGAAATTTGATATGGATGAAAAGTGGATGCTATGTACAACAGTATTTTGAAATCAAAAACTTTCAAATTTTCTTTATATAGTAAAAAAAAAATGCAGTTTCGTAGAAAGTAATCTGAATTTTTTTTTAAACCAGTGCTTCACTCCAACCCGCGATCTACAGTTCAGCAGTCCTCTAATATATCGACAATCTAAATTACCTTTCATTAACAAGAGGCCCACAGGCCTTAAGGGTCACCTGAGTATCATATCCCATACGGTCGGGTGACTGTAAACATAGATATTTTTTGGCCTTAGCCTGGTCCGTCCGTCCGTCTGTTTGTCCGTCTGTCACATTTTCTTCTTACCCAAACTCCTTTCTTATTTAAAGCAGTAATCAATTAATCTTTTGGAAGATGACTGGTGTTGTCCTGTAGAAGTGTAATTAATTTTCGGAAATTGAATTTTCACTCTGGGGAGCTTCAATTTTACCCTGGGGGGCAAAATGTGGGTCGAAAAACGTTTTTGTACAAAAACCTAGTTCCCAGAACTCCTCTTTCATTTTACGCAGTAGTTAAATCATGTTGATAGACGATTGGTGGTGTCCTGTATATGTCCAATAAGGTTTTAGAACTATTTTCACCCTGGGGCCCAAATGGGGGTTAAATAAAGTTTTTCAACAAAAAACGCAGAACTCATATTTGACGCAATAGCCAAATCTTCTTTTGGAAGATAATTGGTAGTGACATATAGATGTGCAATGAGGTTTAAGAATTTTCATTTTCACCATGGGGGCTAATTCAAGGTTTAAAAACGACGTTTTTCTATAGAAAAACCTCATTCCAAGCACTCCTGTTACATATTATGCAGTAGCCAAATCATCTTTTGGGAGATGATTGGTGGTGTCCTTTTGATGTGCAGTAAGTTGTTGGAATTTTATTTTTACCTTCAGGGGCAAATGGGGTGGAAAGCAACAAACAAAAACCGGGTGCTCAGTGCATTGCATCATGTGCAACAAGAATATATTTGCTTTAAGGGTTGAAATCTCAACCATTTTAAAGATATTTGAACAATCAAAAATTCAAATGGTGAGGGTTAGGATGACCCTGGAGCACTTCCCCATCAGAATACTCAATGCAGCAGGATTATATATATGGTTTAGGGGTCATCACCTCAATTGTTTTCAATAATTCAACCAGTATATAATGTGCAAACTAAATATGTGACGATCATAGTTCGTATTTTCTCTCTAGCTATATCGTCTTTATTTAGATTATCCATGACTCGAGCACCTATGAATTATACTGCAATTTCTAAAACTTCTAAAACTGTGATAAACACAGTAAAATTATACGACATGCGCAAGTTGTAGCGTAAACTTTTGTTAAGAGCGTAAATCTAATTAATTAAAACGACAACAAACAAGCAATGGTAATTAATCAGAATGCATGCGTTAACACAACCACAAGGTATTATATATTGCATACATTGGGAAAATTGTAACTTTTCACAAACATAAAATTGCACACTGAACGTAAATGAAACACCAATTAATAAAACATACCTGATGCAGGTACCACGAGTGAAATGGTAGAAATGAAAGTGAAATATATCACACTGTTCCACATATCCTCTGTTGTCAGAAAATGACGAACAACTTTCAGAAAAATGTGTTAACTCAAACATTCAAAACAGTGGTTAAATAAATTTTAAAATGTTGTTTTCACATTTATAGTAAATCGTCTTTTGCTTCCTAGCTGTGCTCAAAGGCCAATCAGACGTCTTCAATTGTCGTCGACCAGGCAGTAAATAGAATACAACCAATGGTGCCAAGGACATATGAAACATTATATAACACGGATGATTCAGTATGCATTCTCAATAAGCACGTGGATATTTAAAAATATTTTTGACTTTGTGTTTGTTCTCCACCATTATGGATGTTCCGTGCTTTTAAGGAGATTTTTAGAAACTGTTTGGACTGCCATATCAAGTTGTATCTATCTCATCACATTCTATGACCCCAGACTACTGATCTATAATAAAGACGTAGCCCATGGCCAAGAGCCATCTAAATACTGCGGAATGTTCTCTATGTCCTACTTATACAACATTTCGGGTTTTGTGTTGTTATTGCTTATCTAAGAGTGGCCCAGTCCTGATTTTCAGAAAGGACGCTGGAAATAGGTTTTAACGCATATATTTATCATTTGGTCCAGCACAGTTTTTAACCTAATTCTGGTATGCTGTATCCGAACAAAAATTAGCCGGTCTTCGTGAAAATGGTGTTAAATTGGTCAAAATGGCGAACGGGAATTTCACAATTAACTTACACAGTTTAATTCTGAGTTGTTTTACGGAAAATAAAACAAAACAAAGCACTGTTCACGTCATTAAATGAATAAATCAATGTTTTGATATTAAATCTAAGCTCATAAAAATTGTTACTACCGATTAATTGTTCTAAATGACAGGTGTCTTGGTTATATTGAATTCTCGTTTTTTGGCCCGTCTTTTGACGACAAGTACCGGGGACCTGTTCTTATATCACCGTGCGTCTAAGGATGCAAAAGATGGTCAAGGGGCATATTTGAAAATCATACCTATACACACGAATAGGGATGTTTAAATAAATAGAATACCCGGTATGCATATACAATGTAACATAAAAAAGCGTGATCTACAAATTTGTGATTCGAGTTAAAAACATTTGATGTGCTATTGTGCATGTGATAATAGTGTCATTTTAATGATCTGATATTGCACAACGCATAGTATTAGTAATTCATTGATGGGTGTCCAATGTGAACAGACATTTTGTAGTTAAAAGCAGTCAGTCAATCGGAACATTAGTGGAGAGGGTATCACGTCGTGAAAAGTTTAAGGATGTTAAAAACTATGGTGTTATTGACGGAATAGAGCAGTTGAGTATACCTGATAGAGTTCTGTCATAGGGAATGTTACAGTGAATTTATACATCTCAAATCTATAAAAGAAACAGAAACAAAAAGCAGTGTCCTCGAAGATAATCCAAGTCTGAAAATAAATAGAGATACATATGGTGTTTATATATCTCAACTGATTCGATATGCAAGAGCTTGTTCTGGGTATAGTCAGTTTTTAAATCGAAGTAAACTACTGACAAACAAGTTGATGGTACAGGGATTTCAACAGTCTCGATTGAAGTCAGCATTTCGCACATTCTATGGTCGTTATAACGATCTACTTAGTCAATACAACCTCGCATTGGGTCAAATGCTATCTGACGTGTTTCATACCGATTGTTAAGCCGTTCTTGGCACACTGATTTGACTGCGGATAACTCCGTTTACCTGATCAGGATATGGGGCTCACGGCGGGTGTGACCGGTCAACAGGGGATGCTTACTCCTCCTAGGCACCTGATCCCACCTCTGGTGTGTCCAGGGGTCCGTGTTTGCCCAACTATCTATTTTGTATTGCTTGTAGAAGTTATGAGATTGATCACTGTTCGTTATCTTCACCTTGCATGAAATGCCTTTTGCGTCTATATTTAACTATCACTCTTCCTCAACAGTCCGTTCTCCAGGAAAGTCATATTCGAGCTATTTATACTTTGTCCAAAATAAAATCAACAGAAGCTATTCAACATTACAATCTTTTTTGTAGGTGATATGGACTTGCAGAGTGCAAAATATGACGCATGTATATTTCTATCAGCATTGTGAAATGTATCTAGGTTCTGTTTTGTATAAATTTTAGATGGACTGTGAATTGCTTGGATATACTGCTGCTCAAAATGTTTTAGAAGGAAAGCATTATAGTCGTAGCATTAGGACCCATAAAATCATTGCTCAACTCTCTGGAATATTCTGATTCCCAGTTTTTTGTTTTGTGTTACGTAGCTAAGAAAAATGGGGCTCATTCTCGAATATTGAATGACATTATGAATGAGCAGTTAAACTCAGTTTAGAGCAGCTGCAGGAATTTTGTCAATTCAGAAAAGAAACTGACAATCGAAATGTGCTGTTTCGTGGTCATATATTGGTTAGGTCTCCTTTCTTTTTGCATTTCCAAAATCGGAAATAGAAGGGTTATGGAATATATATTGATTTTATGTCTGTGGAATGTTCCCATGGTTCTTTCGACACAAATACACAAAATGTGTGGGGTAATGTGTACCTTGCTGATTGTCATCGAGAAGTGTTAGAATAGTCCAGCAAGGAAATTCTGTAGTCAAGAGAAGTGTTCGAATAGTCCAGCAAGGAAAATATGTAGTCAAGAGAAGTGTTAGAATAATCCAGCAAGGACATTCTGTATTCAAGAGAAGTGTTAGAATAGTCACGAGAAGTGTTAGAATAGTCCAGCAAGGACATTCTGTAGTCAAGAGAAGTGTTAGAATAGTCCAGCAAGGACATTCTGTATTCAAGAGAAGTGTTAGAATAGTCCAGCAAGGAAATTTTGTGGTCAAGAGAAGTGTTAGAATAGTCCAGATAGATAATTCTGTAGTCAAGAGAAGTGTTAGAATAGTCCAGCGAGGAAATATTGTAGTCAAGAGAAGTGTTAGAATAGTCAAGAGAAGTGTTAGAATAGTCAAGAGAAGTGTTAGAATAGTCCAGATAGATAATTCTGTAGTCAAGAGAAGTGTTAGAATAGTCCAGCAAGGAAATTCTGTAGTCAAGAGAAGTGTTCGAATAGTCCAGCAAGGACATTCTGTAGTCAAGAGAAGTGCTAGAATAGTCCAGCAAGGACATTCTATAGTCAAGAGAAGTGTTAGAATAGTCCAGCAAGAGAATTATTTAGTCAAGAGAAGTGCTGTGCTAGAATAGTCCAGCAAGGAAATACTATAGTCAAGAGAAGTGTTAGAATAGTCCAGCAAAGACATTCTGTAGTCAAGAGAAGTGTTAGAATAGTCCAGTAAGGAAATTCTGTAGGTAAGAGAAGTGTTAGAATAGTCCAGCAAGGACATTCTGTAGACAATAGAAATGTTAGAATAGTCCAGATAGATAATTCTGTATTCAAGAGAAGTGTTAGAATAGTCCAGCAAGGAAATTCTGTAGTCAAGAGAAGTGTTAGAATAGTTCAGCAAGGACATTCTGTAGTCATGAGAAGTGTTAGAATAGTCCAGCAAGGAAATTCTTTAGTCAAGAGAAGTGTTAGAATAGTCCAGTAAGGATATTCTGTAGGTAAGCGAAGTGCTAGATTAATCCAGCAAGGACATTCTGTAGTCAAGAGAAGTGTTAGAATAGTCCAGCAAGGAAATTCTGTAGACAAAAGAAGTGTTAGAATTGTCCAGCAAGGAGATTCTGTAGTCAAGAGAAGTGTTAGAATAGTCCAGCAAGGAAATTATGTAGTCAAGAGAAGTGTTAGAATAGTCCATCAAGGACATTCTGTAGTCAAAAGAAGTGTTAGAATAGTCCAGATAGATAATTCTGTAGTCAAGGGAAGTGTTAGATTAGTTAAACGCTACAAATTGTCCCTGAAATGTTCGACTTTCCCACTTGAACGGTGAACGCACGGTGAACGCAAGACCAACTATATATTCGGAATATCTTGAATTAATTCCTTTCATTGTACTTTGAAGTTTAATTTACGTCATTATTTGTGTTTAGCTATTGAATAGTTTGAATATTCAATCAAAACTTACCCGTTGAATAGTTAACTATTCAATACTAAACCGTTGAATAGTAAACGGTTTACTGTTAAATAGAAAACTATTTAACTGTTGGTTTAATTAAAGCTTGCAAACAAGAAAAAACTAAAGATTGCATGTAAATTTAGTTACATTTTAAATTACACAGAAAAACATCTTTCTTGATTTGCATTACATACTAAGCTGATATATCCACATAATTACTTATATCACGTTCATTCAAGCACGTTACATTTTACATGTACGATCAATCCCATGCATAACATCACTGACTTCTTGATCCTGTTCACTGCTACTTGTCAGAACAGCGACGGGTTTTTTCACTACAAATTGTTCCGACAGTTAGCGGAAATCTAGTGAATGCAGTTGTTCTTAGTGAATTATAAAAAAAATCCCATTAAGCCAGTGTTTTACGCATGCTTATCTCAACTTAAGAAATTATGTTAATTCCAATGGGCTTATCTGTGTATCATTCGTCTTAGCTAGTTTTCGTCCTCAAGCGAGGGGGCAAAGATGTATCAGAAAAAGGTGTAACAACAAAGTTACTAGTATTCTCTTTTTTTCTTTCAAAAAGGTAGTAGTATTTTATACTTGGAATCATTTAAAACTCCGTTTGAATCTATTCATTAAATGTATCACTATCAGGTCAAAGTTTGCTGTACACGATCGATGTACTTGAATTTCTCTCAGATTCTACATCCCAAAATAATATCATTGAGAACAGTATCTACATCCTCACCGTAACTAATAATTTCCCTCCTTTTATAAAATGAAGTGAGAACTTGTGTAAGAGCCTTTTTATAGACAATATCACGGTTGAATAGGTGAATGATGCCATGCAACAGACCTTAGTACATGTTTCACACGTCGAACAAAAGATTTTTGCCCGTGCCAAATCACTTAGTACACCCAAAGTCGAATCTTTATGCTTGGGTAATCATGTCATTGTGTAGTAGGGTGTAGTTCTTAATTACATGCATTGTGTAATGTCACAGTATATGTATTTTATGTATGTGCTTTCATATTACCAAGCTAGTGGTGAGAATTGCAATACAATGTTTCAATGTATTTTGTTGAACACCACTCTGATTCCACGGACAAGTACTCTGAAGTTGAAATAAAAGATATACTAGAGTTCCTCATTGACAATATATTCGTGGTCTTTTGTGATCAGATCTTCCAACAGTCTGTTGGAATTCCCATGGGCACGAATTGTGCTCCTTTGTTAGCTGACCTGTTTCTATATTCATATAAAGCAGAATTTATTCAAAAACTTCTACGTGAGAAGAAAACATCTCTTGCTGTGGCCTTCATTTCGACATTTAGATATATCGACGACGTTTTGTCTATTAACAATAATAACTTTCATTCATATGTCGATTCGATATATCCCTGTGAGCTCGAAATAAAAGACACCACAGAGTCGTCCACTTCTGCTTCATACTTAGATATTTTATTGAAAGTAGACATTAACGGCAATCTGACAACTCAACTGTATGACAAACTGGATAATTTCACCAAACTCAGTAGGTTTACTAAACATATATATAACTTACACTGGTCAAGTGAGAAAATTCAATCTAGGATTAGTGAAATCTTTGATTGTTTTGATAAAAAATCATCTGTTGTCCTTTATATTAGGGTCAATATTAGCATCATGTTGACTTAAAATATTACAACACTTTCACTTGTGCTATGTCAATAATTCATATTTGATTAAAAGAAGTACTTGGTGTACATTTTTATTTGCATGTCATTTTTGTATATATACATTCATTGTTTTAGTGTGTTATTTCAAATTACAGGTAAATGCAAAAGTATGGCATTTTGAATACCCTCACCCATTACAACACATATACAGATCATTTAGAAAGAACATAATTGTTAACTGTGTTATACAGACTTTTTCTTCAACAAAAATAATTTCATCCACTGCAGACGATTGAATAGTCCTGATACGACTAAGCCTGCAGACAAAAAATGTTTTACCGACTATTTGAATAAAAAAAATTAGTCGATGGTACTCAAAATATTCGAATATTCGGTGACATCCCTTTAAATAATCTTGAATCAATTACCGTATATCGGATAATTTTGGCGCACCGGAAATGTTGCCTTTTTGACGAATGAGAAATTTCTCCAAAAACGAAAGCGCCCAAATTTATATTTTTATAAATGATACACTAGTTAAATGAAAATGCGCCAAAAATTAAAGCGCCAAGATTTAAACACCTATTCAGTATTGAGTGGAAAATCCGCTAAATATTCCCGACGCTAATATCAGCCGATATACAGTAATATTACATGCTAAATACATATCGTATGTCATATCAGCCCGAGTTCTCCCATATCAGCCTGAGGGCCAAAGGCCCGAGGGTTGATATGGGGCCAGAGGGCTGATATGACATATAATATGGATTTTAGCCTGTGATATTCTATTTATCATATACTGCACATTTTTTATATTTATTAATAAATCTTGTATACTGTACATACAGTATAGTGTTTTTGAGAGGGTGGGGGTAATCTGATATATGGGTTCGAGGGCTAATTTTACATTTAGGTACTATTCTTTTTATTGCATGCTTGCTAATTTATTGCATTTTAAAGACTATGAGATAGATTAAGAAATATATGATACATTGCCTTCATTGATTTACTATGGTAAAAACTTTGATACACTGATTATTACGAGTGAATGCGTAATTTCCGGCTTGATATGCATTTTTGCACACCAGTCTGATTTGTGATATAGGTTTTGGGACCAGTCGTTGATATCGGCTATTGTGACGTTACTCTTATCATGCAGTGCAGAATCTGCATATTTTATCATTACCATCAATATGATGTAAAACTTATACGGTACCAATTTTGATGCACCAGATGCGCATTTCGACAAATAATGTCTCTTCAGTGATGCTCAACCGAAATGTTTGAATTCCGAAATACCTATGAAGTTTTAGAGCTAAATATAGCCAAAAACAGCGTGCCAAAAAAGCGGAGCCAAATTCGTCTAAGGATAAGAGCTATGCATGAGGGAGATAATCCTTAATTTTAAATGAATTTCTAAATTTTATTACTGCCTAATTATATTAATTAGTATCAACCAAAAATGCTCAATCCTGACTGCAAATTATAAACAAGAGAACCGCGGGTCGCACATCCGAACATTTGTGTGTGAATAAACTTGAACATGTATGTACATTTCCAGTGTTTTTGCCTTAGATACATTTCCTCATGAATGCGATGCATATGTGAACAATATGCGTATGAAACTTGACAAATATAGTACGCCTATTTTAACGGCTTGGAATTCGACAGGAATTAAATTAGAATGTAAATATAAAGAATAAATTTCACTGTTATGCCCCCCCCCCCCGGAAAATTTCGGGGGAGCATAGAGTCGCCGTCAAGTCTGTCCGTCCAAGCTCATATATCCTAAACCTTCCATCAGAAACTGATCATAATTGATCACAAATGTTCCTTTCGACAAAAACATCAGGACCATCTTTTTCAAAGTCATTTTGGAAAGGTCAAAGTCACTCAGAACATATAAAAGTTCCTTATTGATCATATATCACACAAATAAGTAACAGGCAAATGGCTTTCCGGCAAAGGTCACTCAAAGTCATCTTGTAAAGGCCAAGGTCACACAGAACATATACCTTATATCAATCATAACTACTCGGCTATTTCCGCAACCGCAAATGAACTTCGTATGTAGATCGACGCCATCAGAGTCAATTGCTATTTCTACACAAACGTAACTATGACGTTACAGTCATTGGTCACAATGTGAAATCAGAGATTTATATGAGGATATTTAGGGGAAATCTTTAAAAATCTTCTCAAGAACCACTGAGCCAGAAAAGTTTACATTTACCTAAAAGCTTCCTGACATAGTGCAGATTAAAGTTTGTTAAAATCATGACCCCAGGGACATTATTTTCACATAGGTTATAGTCCAATATCCTTGACCCAGGCGCCATGGTCGCAATGTATGACAATGCAGAAAATTACATAAACGGAGGCCGACTAGATTGTTTACATGTTTATTATACTTTCATGTAACTTAGTCGAATTTGAGTGGTCTAGAAATAATTCGAAAAATATATTGTTACCCTCTAGATCTGTTA
The DNA here is from genome assembly GCF_947568905.1 of Ostrea edulis. Classification (NCBI taxonomy): domain Eukaryota; kingdom Metazoa; phylum Mollusca; class Bivalvia; order Ostreida; family Ostreidae; genus Ostrea; species Ostrea edulis. The sequence goes on along the minus strand of NC_079168.1, from coordinate 53,746,091 downwards.
AAAGAAACCACGTTTTTCAGGGTGATAATATCTAGAAACAATACTTGACAACGGGTGATATTATGAAAATATATCTAGAATTCGCAAAATATCACATGCGCACAGATTATACGCGTAAGGTTCACGGTAGATGGACAGTATTTTAACGGATGTTTGCGTCATGCAGGGTCGCAAATAACAAATGAGAAGATAGATATATACTCATTCTAATATTCCTGTGAGAATCCGTCTTAGAATAGGTCCTCAGTAACTCTTGCTTGGTGTAAGGGCGACTAAATGGGGCAGTTCTTTGGATGAGACCGCAAAAACTGAGGCCCCCAGTCACAGCAGGTGTGGCACGATAAAGATCCTTCCCTGCTTAGAGGCCGTAAGTTGCTTTGGTTTTTGTGTTAAGTCCACTGAAATTTGAGGAGATGCTTAAAGTATGTGATGTTACAGTTTGAAATTGCTTGTTTAGATGTTTCGGTACATTTAAAAAACGGATGATTAAAATCTTACAACATTCAACATTTGTTCCTCCTATTCATTTAACGCGGAAAATATCATTTAGTCGACGTAAACAGTGCACTCTGACGTCATATCAACAACAATAGAATACAGGCGTAGGTGAAAGAAAGCTTGTCTGTTAATCAAAAATGTTTATGGTACTTTCCAAACAATTCATTCATTTTATCTACGAGGTTTTCGATGAAGTACCAAACTTTTAAATATTTTTCGGTTTTTAAGGAAGAATACTACATCAAAGATTTTTGATATGGATGAAAAGTGGATGCTATGTACAACAGTATTTTGAAATCAAAAACTTTCAAATTTTCTTTATTTAGTAAAAAAAATCCAGTTTCGTAGAAAGTAATCTAATTTTTTTTAACCAGTGCTTCACTCCAACCCGCGATCTACAGTTCAGCAGATGACACCTAAACTTACTCAGCTGGCGAGTAACTGTACAACATTAAACAATTGGTATATGTACGAAACACGTCAGAGAGGCAATTGTATCACTTGGGTTCGAATTTACTATTGAAAAGTAAAGGTATAGATCTCTAAATATAGGGTACCCAAGTTTGCCGATGTAAAATCAATAAATCAAATGGTATAAAATTCTACGTTTAAGCATCATCCAATCAAAATTATGGGGACGTGTATGCGCGTTGAAAAAAGTGATTTTGACCATCTATTCAAAATTTACAACACATGCTTGCTCGTGTTGTTAGGTGATTTTAACCACACAGATCGGTAGAGAGTCCTCTAATATATCGACAATCTAAATTACAACACCTTTCATTAACAAGAGACCCACAGACCTTAACGGTCACCTGCGTAGCATATCCCATACGGTCGGGTGACTGTAAACATAGATATCTTTTGGCCTTAGCCTGGTCCGTCCCTCCGTCTGTTTGTCCGTCTGTCACATTTTCTTCCTACCCAAACTCCTCTCTTATTTAAAGAGTAATCAATCAATCTTGTGGAAGATGACTGGTGCTGTCCTGTAGAAGTGTAATCAAGTTTCGGAAATTGAATTTTCACTCTGGGGAGCTTCAATTTTACCCTGGGGACAAAATGTGGGTCGAAAAACGTTTTTGTACAAAAACCTAGTTCCCAGAACTCCTCTTTCATTTTACGCAGTAGTTAAATCATGTTGATAGACGATTGGTGGTGTCCTGTATATGTGCAATAAGGTTTTAGAACTATTTTCATTTTCATATTTGGATTAAATATGGCCGCCGAGCAGTCAACAGAGTAAACTTGCTGGGTGATATAATGTGGTGAAAAAGGGAGTTTCTGTGATTCCAAAATTCAATGTTTCTAGTGTTAGGAGATTGAGAAGGTTTAGTCTTCAGCTTTATCCAATTGGAAATTCAAACTTTGAGGAAAAAAAGGTGCATTTAAGGGATTTTCTAATATTATTTTATCCAAATCTTGAGTTATGCCTGGAGGGAAAGAAAAAACAACAGTCACACAGTCAGGAAGTGTTAGAAGTACTCACTCTTCAAGAAAAACCTCAACAACACAGGTCAGTGAGAAATCAGTCAAGCATGCCCTCTCTGATGTGTCCAGCATAAGTGAAACAAATTTTGACTCAGGACACCTTATAGAAGAATTGGTCTCTATAAAAAGCCAATTACTTGACCTTCCAACGAAAAAAGACATTGGTTCTTTGAGGGAATCATTAGTATGGAAAGATGAGTTAAAGTCATTGGTTACAGATATTGTGAAAGGAGTACTTACAACATTTGAAAAAAGATTGCATGAAAAAGTGGATAGAAGGATAGAAGATCTGAGAGAGGACTATCAGAATAAAATACAGGCACTAGAGATGGAAAATGATAGCTTAGCAAAGGAACTCAAATTAGTGAGAGATACGAATCAGAAACTAAAAAGAGAAGTGAATACAAATAAGGCAACTTCCCAGGAAGCAATAAAGGCTGCCAATTTCATTGAACAGTATTCTAGAAAGAACAACATTAAAATCTTCAACCTAAAGACAACATCAAGACAGGATCTTCGACAGGACCTGGTGAACCTTGCAAAATGTGACCTTAATTTGCAACTTGATCCCATGGACATCTCAGCAATCCATAGGATTCCATCAAAAACCCCAAATCTTCGAGATAACCCCATCATTGTGCGCTTTGCATCTGCTGAAGTGAAACAAAAGATAATGAGACAGAAGAAAAACCTGAAGAACAGTGTTCGATTCGCAGATGACGTTACAAAACGAAATCTGGATCTGATGAAGAACATTCGTGAAAATGAAAAGATGGAATCGGCATGGTATTACAACACCTGTGTGTATGGGAGAACAAAATCAGGACTCCAGTTGAAAATCGATCTATTTGACAATGTTGAACAACGCATTCAGGAGGAATCAGATAAGAGAAGGTAATGTGCTTCTCAAACATGTGAACTAAACAAACTTTTTATACAGTAACATTTACACCTTCTGTGTGGCTCTTTGAGAGGCGACCACATATGCACAAAGACTCCCTATAAAATATATATATGGCCACAGGAACTGATGAAAAACTTTGTAATATTTACTTATATGATTTTATACTCATAATTTATAATCATTACATTCTACTTAATGCAACGTTATACATTAGTTCTTGTCCTATATATATAAAACATGTATACTGACAAGGGGGCTCAATATCTAAAATTTAGAATCGGGCTTGACTTTCCCAAATGATTGGATTGCATGTACATATTTAAACAAATGAGCCTTTTTGTCGGTAAGTGGTTTTTCATATATATACACCACAATATTGCCATGTTTAAAACAACACATAATTTTAAAGTTTATGAACAATGTTTTTTGTCACTTTTGTATTTTGCTCTTTCTTATTTACTATTTGCTCTTTCTTACTCTGACTGAATTTCCTTTAAAAAAAATTTAGTCATGGTAGATGTATTTTAAATGTCAATGGATGAGATAAAATTTGTGTCAGTAAATTGCCAAGGATTATGTAGTCAAGAAAAAAGGAGAGATGTCTTGAAATTATTAAAAACAAAAAAGTATGATATATATTGTTTACAAGATACCCACTTTGTTGAAGATCTTCATAATATTGTAAAACAAGAATGGGGTTATGACAAATGTTTTTTCAGTTCATTTGCAACAAATGCAAGAGGTACTGCAATTCTTTTTAATTATTCATTTAATTTTACTTTACATAGAGAAAAAAAAAGACATCAATGGTAATTTTATTATATTAGATGTGACAATTGAAGATAAAAGATTAACATTGGTGAATTTATATGGGCCAAATAGAGATTCACCGGATTTTTTTAAAAATGTTGTAGAAAAAGCAAAGGATTTTGAAAATGACGATTACATTTTTTGTGGTGACTTTAATTTTGTTATGAATCCAAAGTTAGACTGTAAGCATTACAAAGAAAATACTATAAACAATCCTAATGCGAGGAGAACTATGATAGAAGCCATGGAGGAGTTAGATATTTTAGACATTTTTAGAGAATTGCATCCAGAAAGGCAGCGATACACATGGAGACATAAGAATCCTACAAATTTAGCGAGGTTAGGTTAGTTTTTAGTGTCAAATTCCTTGTTTAATAGTGTCCATGATTGTTATGTTGAAGCAAGTTACAGGTCAGATCATTCTATGGTAACTTTTTCTATTAAACTACAAGAATTTAAAAAAGGCTAAGATTTAAAAAAAAAAGTAGTTACTCAAGAATACATAGATGGCGGTTTAAAAATGGTAGATATTGAAAACTTTGATGCAAGTATGAAAATTTCATGGATCAAAAAACTGTTACAAACTACAAGTACACCAAAGTGGCAGAAGATTTTAGGAGCAAGCATAGATATTTACAAAATAATTAAATTAGGACCAAACTTTGCATTAAAAAACATTAAAACCTTTAACAATCATTTCTGGATGGATGTTTTTAAATCCTGGAAAAAACTCTGCATATGTTTTGATAAAAACAATGCTACTAAAGAAATGTGTAAAAGTGTAATATGGTATAATGACAATATACAAGTAGATAATAAACCTATTTTTTTTAAAATCATGGTATGAAAATGAAATTTTTTTTGGTAAACTCATTGATAAATGAGAATGGAACATTTTCATCATATGATCAATTTACAAATATTTATGTTGGGGTGCATACAAACTTTTTAGAATTTTTTAGTGTATTACAAGCAGTTAAGAAACATTGTAAAAATGTTACTCTTAATCATTTGAGCAAAGAAGATGAACCTATAATGCCATTACATATTTTACCATTTGTCTTTGCTAATGCTGGAAATAAGAAAATATACAAGATTTTCAATTACAGTGGTGAAACACCAACAGGTCAAAAGAAATGGAACAAAAAATTTACAATTACAGACCAGGAATGGAAAAAAATTAATCTAAATGTTTTTAAATTTACAAATGACAGAAAAATACAGTGGTTACAATATAGAATAAACCAAAGAATATTAACTACAAATACTTTTTTGAAAAAAATTAGAATAATCAATCATGACGTGCAGTTTTTGTGTTAGAGAAAAAGAAACACTATAACATATTCTATATGAGTGTGAAAAAGTGCAGAATTTTTTAAGTATTGTTTATAATTGGTTTTTTGAATCTTTTACATTTGATATTGTCACAGATAAGAAAACATTTTTACTTGGCTGTTCAGAGAATGAATTGATTAATATCATAAATTTTCATTTGAAACATTATATATATTCTTCTCGATGTAAAGAAAGTCCACTGCTTTTAGTAAAATTTAAGAATATCTGGATAAATGTATATCATATTGAAAGACACATAGCTCTTAAGAAGAGTTGTATAGAACTATTTGAGGAGAAATGGAAATTGTTTAAAAAACTGAATGAAGGATTTTATATTACATTGTGTATAAGTATATTATAGGCATAGATGCTACATTACATCAACATAATTTGTGCATGAATATATATTTCTACTGATTTTGATACCAAAATGTTCAGACTTTTAGATTGTGCACAGGGTAAAGAAAACAACATCACCTATGTTGGCAATTATTTCCCATTATTTTATGTATTTGTTCAGCAGCCAGAGTAACTTTTCCCTCTATCTTCTTACTCTTTACTTCTATCTTTGGTATGAAAGCCTATCATTAGTATGAAAGTGAGTGTTTGTGTAAATAGCATTGAGTCCCCATACCCGCTGGTCAGGTTGGGATGTAGGGGCAGTTGTAAAATCCTGACTAAAAGAATTGAATAAATGTGTTGAACCAACTATTTTCACCCTGGGGCCCAAATGGGGGTTATATAACGAAGTTTTTTTCAACAAAAAACCCTGGTTCCCAGAACTCATATTTGACGCAATAACCAAATCTTCTTTTGGAAGATAATTGGTGGTGACATATAGATGTGCAATGAGGTTTAAGAATTTTCATTTTCACCCTGGAGGCCAATTCAAGGTTTAAAAACGACGTTTTTCTATGATGTGCAATAAGTTGTTGGAATTTTATTTTTACCTTCAGGGGCAAATGGGGTGGAGAGCAACAAACAAAAACCGGGTGCCCAGTGCATTGCATCATGTGCAACAAGAATATATTTGCTTTAAGGGTTGAAATCTCAACCATTTTAAAGATATTTGAACAATCAAAAATCAAATGGTGAGGGTTGGGATGATCCTGGAGCACTTCCCCATCAGAATACTCAATGCAGCAGGATTATATATATGGTTTAGGGGTCATCACCTCAATTGTTTTCAATAATTCAACAATTATGACAGAGGGTGGCAAACACATGTGTGCAGGTATTACTGTCTTCGGACAGCATTTAGTTTTGAATGGACACGTCTCACTTTTCGAAGAATAAGCGAATAATTTGTCGGTTTCATGGTGAATTACTTCTCGTGGGGTACGAAAGGGGACTTAGGTAAAGCCATGTAATTACAAGCTTTGTTTAGTTTTAGTTACTGTGGGTGAAGTCAATTTTTAAACGTTTATAAAATTAATTTTTTGCAGCATACTAGTATATAATGTGCAAAACTAAATATCCGCATCTTCGAGTGGAGAAAGATCTCATGATCATAGTTCGAATTTTCTCTCTAGCTATATCGTCTTTATTTAGATTATCCATGACTCGAGCACCTATGAATTATACTGCAATTTCTAAAACTTCCAAAACTGTGATAAACACATTAATGTATACGACATGCGCAAGTTGTAGCGTAAACTTCTGTTAAGAGCGTAAATCTAATTAATTAAAACGACAACAAACAAGCAAAGGTAATTAATCAGAATGCATGCGTTAACACAACCACAAGGTATTATATTACATACATTGGGAAAATTGTAACTTTACACAAGCATAAAATTGCACACTGAACGTAAATGAAACACCAATTAATGAAACATACCCGATGCAGGTACCACGAGTGAAATGGTAGAAATGAAAGTGAAATATATCACACTGTTCCACATATCCTCTGTTGTCAGAAAATGACGAGCAGCTTTCAGTAAAATACACAACTCAAACATTCAAAACAGTGGTTAAATAAATTTTAAAAAGTTGTTTTCACATTTATAGTAAATCGTCTTTTGCTTCCTAGCTGTGCTCAAAGACCAATCAGACGTCTTCAATTGTCGTCGACCAGGCAGTAAATAGAATACAATCAATGGTGCCAAGGACATATGAAACATTATATAACACGGATGATTCAGTATGCATTCTCAATAAGCACGTGGATATTTAAAAATATTTTTGACTTTGCGTTTGTTCTCCACCATTATGGATGTTCCGTGCTTTTAAGGAGATTTTTAGAAACCGTTTGGACTGCCATATCAAGTTGTATCTATCTCATCACATTCTATGACCCCAGACTACTGATCTATAATAAAGACGTAGCCCATGGCCAAGAGCCATCTAAATACTGCGGAATGTTCTCTATGTCCTACTTATACAACATTTCGGGTTTTGTGTTGTTATTGCTTATCTAAGAGTGGCGCAGTCCTGATTTTCAGAAAGGACGCTGGAAATAGGTTTTAACGTAAATATTTATCATTTGGTCCAGCACAGTTTTTAACCTAATTCTGGTATGCTGTATCCGAACAAAAATTAGCCGGTCTTCGTGAAAATGGTGTTAAATTGGTCAAAATGGCGAACGGGAATTTCACAATTAACTTACACAGTTTAATTCTGAGTTGTTTTACGGAAAATAAAACAAAACAAAGCACTGTTCACGTCATTAAATGCATAAATCAATGTATTGCTATTAAATCTAAGCTCTTAAAGATTGTTACTACCGATTAATTGATCTAAATGACAGGTGTCTTGGTTATATTGAATTCTCGTTTTTTGGCCCGTCTTTTGACGACAAGTACCGGGGACCTATTCTTAAATCACCGTGCTTCTAAGGATGGAAAAGATGGTCAAGGGGCATATTTAAAAATCATCCCTATACACACGAATAGGGATGTTTAAATAAATAGAATACCCGGTATGCATATACAATGTAACATAAAAAAGCGTGATCTACAAATTTGTGATTCGAGTTAAAAAGATTTGATGTGCATGTGATAATAGTGTCATTTTAATGATCTGATATTGCACAACGCATAGTGTTAGTAATTCATTGATGGGTGTTCAATGTGAACAGATATTTTGTAGTTAAAAGCAGTCAGTCAATCGGAACAATAGTGGAGAGGGTATCACGTCGTGAAAAGTTTAAGGATGTTAAAAACTATGATGTTATTGACTGAATAGAACAGTTGAGTATACCTGATAAAGTTCTGTCTCAAGAAATGTCACGGTGAATTTATACATCTCAAATCTATAAAAGAAACAGAAACAAAAAGCAGTCTCCTCGAAGATAATCCAAGTCTGAAAATAAATAGAGATGAAATGCCTTTTGCGTCTACATTTAACTATCATTCTTACTCGACAGCGCGTTCTGCAGGAAAGTCATATTGGAGCTATTTATACTTTGTCCAAAATAAAATCAACAGAAGCTATTCAACATTACAATCTTTTTTGTAAGTGATATGGACTTGCAGAGTGCAAAATATGATGCATGTATATTGCTATCAGCATTGTGAAATGTATCTAGGTTCTGTTTTGTATAAATTTTAGATGGGATGTAAATTGCTTGGATATGCTGCTGCTCAAAATGTTTTAGAAGGAAAGCATTATAGTCGTAGCATTAGGACCCATAAAATCACTGCTCAACTCTTTGGAATATTCTGCTTCCCAGTTTTTTGTTTTGTGTTACGTAGCTAACAAAAATGGGGCTCATTCTCGAATATTGAATGACATTATGAACGAGCAGTTAAACTTTGGCTTCAGTTTAGAGCAGCTGCAGGAATTTTGTCAATTCAGAAAAAAAACTGACAATCGAAATGTGCTGTTTCGTGGTCATATATTGGTTAGGTCTCCATTCTTTTTGCATTTCCAAAATCGGAAATAGAAGGGTTATGGAATATATATTAATTTTTTGTCTGTGGAATGTTCCCATGGTTCTTTCGACACAAATACACAAAATGTGTGGGGTAATGTGTACCTTGCTGATTGTCATCGAGAAGTGTTAGAATAGTCCAGCAAGGTCATTCTGTAGTCAAGAGAAGTGTGAGAATAGTCCAGCAAGGAACTTCTGTAGTCAAGAGAAGTGTTAGAATAGTCGAGCAAGGACATTCTGTAGTCAAGAGAAGTGTTAGAATAGTCAAGATTGATAATTTGGTAGTCAAGAGAAGTGTTAGAATTGTCCAGCAAGGAAATTCTTTAGTCAAGAGAAGTGTTAGAATAGTCCAGCAAGGACATTCTGTAGTCAAGAGAAGTGTTAGAATAGTCCAGCAAGGACATTCTGTAGTCGAGAGAAGTGTTAGAATAGTCCACCAAGGACATTCTGTAGTCAAGAGAAGTGTTAGAATAGTCCAGCAAGGACATTCTGTAGTCGAGAGAAATGTTAGAATAGTCCAGCAAGGACATTCTGTAGTCAAGAGAAGTGTTAGAATAGTCCAGCAAGGACATTCTGTAGTCAAGAGAAGTGTTATAATAGTCCAGCAAGGAAATTCCGTAGTCAGAAGAAGTGATAGAATAGCTAAACGCTACAGATAGTCCCTGAAATGTTCTACTTTCCCACTTGAACGGTCAACGCACGGTGAACGCAAGACCAACTACATGTATACATTCGGAATATCTTGAATTCTTGTCATTGTACTTTGAAGTTTAATTTACGTCATTATTTGTAGTGATGTACAATCGGGAATAAAAAAATAATCGATGATCGGATTAATCGGATCCACCTTTTCGATTGATTAATCGAAAAATAATCGAATTTTATTCATTTCAAATTTATGGCATAAATATATGAATTTACTTTTTTACCCTAAATATTAAGTTAATTAGAATAAAATCATCAGGTTGATTGATCGTATCTTGTTTAACGTCTCTCTCGATCGAATTTCTCACTAATGGAGATATCTAAAATCATTAGAAATTTGAAGTTAATAATCCGATACTTTTGATTTGGTTTTCCCGGGATAGGGATATATCTCTTGATCTCTTGACTTTTGTTGTTGTTCTTGTGGGATCCGGGTTAGAATAGAGTCTTGCTTGTTGTAAGAAGCAAAATCCGAGGCCCTGTGTCACAGCAGGTGTGGTATATAAAGATCCCTCCCTGCTCAAAGACTATTAAAGCGCCGAACATAGGCCTAAATTTTGCAGCCCTTCACCGGCAATGGTGACGTTTCCATATGAGTGAAATGTTCTCGAGCGGGACATTAAACAATATTCAAATTCAATCTTGACGGATGATTCAGTTTCGTCAGCCATTTTGATTTTAGCTAAATCTCGGCAGGAATATTCGTATTATTAAAAAATATCGTCGGCGGCGATTTTCGAAATGACAATCGATTATTCACATCGTTTCAGTTATAGCGACCGACAATCGAAAGTCGGCGATAATTAGTACATCAATAAATTTAGTTGTGTTTAGCTATTGAATATTCAATCAAAACTTATCTGTTGAATAGTTAACTATTCAATACTAAACCGTTGAATAGTAAACGGTTTACTGTTGAATAGATAACTATTTAACCGTTAGTTTAATTAAAGCTTGCAAACGAGAAAACTCGAGATTGCATGTAAATTTAGTTACATTTTAAATTACACAGAAAAACATCTTTCTTGATTTGCATTACATACTAAGCTGATATATCCACATAATAAGCCGGTTTCGAGATACACCCGAGTTATTTCCCTTTGGAGAACTCTCGTATATAGTGAGGCGCGAAACAATTTGTTTACACGCGGGAGTGGGACTAATTTTCATCACTGCGTAAGTCATTGTACTCAGTAAGTTTCTCATACACTGTTACATCACCCGAATTCGACTGATACACAAACTAAGTAAGTTATAAGTATTTAGGGAGTAATTAAATACATATAATTTTTATCATATCACGTTATTTCGTTGGTCATAAGTACCATATTTGAGATAGTACTTGCAAATATGACATTGTTTTTATGTTTCCACTTTAGTAAAACATTTCTTTCGACAGAATTTTGTATTTCCCACATTTACATATTAAAAGAGAAGCCGCTTTTAATGCATTTCATCGTCTTCTTCGCTGACTGTAGGTTTACTCTGTCCCACTTTGTCATTCAAAGTTTCACTAAATGCACCTCCTACATAGAGTTCGTATCTCGAACTGGCGTATTACTTATATCACGTTCATTCAAACACGTTGCACTTTACATGTACGATCAATCCCATGCATAACGTCACTGACTTCTTGATCCTGTTCACTGCTACTTGTCAGAACAGCGACGGGGTTTTTCACTACAAATTGTTCCGACAGTTAGCAGAAATTTAGTGACTGCAGTTGTTCTTATTGAATTAGAATAAAATCCCATTAAGCCAGTGTTTTACGCATGCTTATCGCAACTTAAGAAATTATGTTAATTCCAATGGGCTTATCTGTGTATCATTCGTCTTAGCTAGTTTTGGTCCTCAAGCGATGGGGCAAAGATGTATCAGAAAAAGGTGTAACAACAAGGTTAGTAGTATTCTCTTTTTTCTTTCAAAAAGGTATTAGTATTTTCTACTTGGAATCATTTAAAAACTCCGTTTGAATCTATTACCAATTCTTCATTAAATGTATCTCTATCAGGTCAAATTTTGCTGTGTACGATGTACTTGAATTTCTCTCAGATTCTACATCCCAAAATAATATCATTGAGAACAGTATCTACACCCTCACCGTAACTAACAATTTCCCTCCTTTTATAAAATGAAGTGAGAACTTGTGTAAGAGCCTTTTTATAGACAAAGCCTTTTTATAGACAATATCACGGTTGAATAGGTGAATGATTCCATGCAACCGACCTTAGTACATGTTTCACACCTCGAACAAAAGATTTTTGCCCGTGCCAAATCACTTAGTACACCCAAAGTCCAATCTTTATGCTTGGGTAATCATGTCATTGACATTATCTTCGTGGTCTTTGGTGATCAGGTCTTCCAACAGTCTGTTGGAATTCCCATGGGCACGAATTGTGCTCCTTAATCAGCTGACCTGTTTTTATATTCCTATGAAGCAGAATTTATTCAAAAACTTCTACGTGAGAAGAAACAAGAGGCCCATGGGCCTAGAATCGCTCTTCTGATACATTGTAGAACAGGCAAAAATTATCACTAACCAAGATTCATCAACTAACAAAGTTTGATGATGTTAAGTCAAATGGTACCTGAAAATTTAAATGTATATGTCCAAAAGTAGGTCACGGTAACCTTATTTTGGTCGACACACTGAAGACTCAAGATGCATCAACTGACTAGTCAAATAGTATTCAAATATAGCCGTCAAATTCCCAAAGAAGGCCACAGTGACCTACTTTTTGGTCGACACACTTCAAAGACTCAAGATGCATCAACTGACAAAGTTTGATAATTGAAGTCAAATATTATCTGAAATATTCAGATATAAACGTTAAATTCTGAAAGTAGGTCAAAGTGATCTACTTTTTGGTTGACATACTCTGAAGACTCAAGACCCATCAACTGACAAAGTGTGATGATTGTAAATCATATAGTATCTGAAATATTCAAATATAGCTGTCAAAATCCAAAAATAGGTCATGGTGACCTACTTTTTAGTCAACACACTCTGAAGATTCAACATGCATCAAATGACAAAGTTTGATAATTGTAAGTCAAATAGTATCTGAAATATTAAAATATCGCCGTCAAATTCCAAAAGTAGGTCACGGTGACCTACTTTTTGATCACCAAACTATGAAGACTCAAGATGCATCAACTGACAAAGTTTGATGATCCTAGCTTTCATAATGTCCAAAGGATGGATCTAAAATTGAAAATGTGAAATTTGAATGTCCGCAAAATTCAAAAAGCAGGTCAATGTGACCTACATTTTTTATAAATATGTTTCGAGGCCTCTATACGCATCAACTTACAAGGTTTGATGATTCTAAACCTCTCGGTATCTGAAATAACAACCCAAAATGTATTCATAAATGATTAGCCATAAAATTCAGAAAGTAGGTCATGGTGACATACTTTTTACATGTCGCACTTCAAGGTCCTATGATCCATCAACTGACAACTTTTGATGATCATAGGCTCAAAAGTGTCCAAGATATGCATCAAAATCCATTTAATCATAATTACCTGCGAAATTGAAAAAGTATGTCGCCATGTCCTACTTTTGAGACAACATGATATTAGATCCTAAAATGCATCAACTGACAAAATTTGATGATCCTAGTCCTTATACTAAGCAAAATATCAAAGTTTTAAGAAAACAAAATTTAAGGTCAACTTGGAAGTGACCTAGAGACCACACCCTTTGCCCCAGGATGATGCCTTGAACAATTTTTTTTATCTACAACCTATCCTCATCCTTATGCATAAGTTTGGTGATAATTTGCCCAGTGGTTCTTGAGAAGAGTTTTTAGCAACCACTACTTTTGTTTGCATTTTCCTAATTATCTCCCCTTGTTAAAGGGTCACAACCCAATGAAAGCCCTTGGACCAAGGATACCCTGTGACAAATTTGGCAAAAATTGTCCAAGGGGTTCTTGAGATATAGCCCTTTTTTCAAAAAGTTGACGCACACCATATAATTCGCTCTTTGAGCCTTCGGCTCAGAAGAGCTAAAAATCTCTTGTTGTGGCCTTCAATTCGATATTTAAATATATCGACAACGTTTTGTTTATTAAAACAATAATAACTTTCATTCACATGTTGATTCTATATATCCCTGTGAGCTCGAAATGAAAGACATCACATAGTCGTCCACTTCTGCTTCATACTTAGATATTTTATTGAAAGCAGACATTAACGGCAAACTGACAACTCAACTGTATGACAAAAGGGATGATTTCAGCTTCTCCATCGTCAACTTCCCACATTTATGTAGCAATATTCCATGATCACTTGCTTATGGTGTTAACATCTCTCAACTGATTCGATACGCAAGAGTTTGTTCTGCCTGTGGTCAGTTTTTAAATCGAAGCAGTCTACTGACAAACACGTTGATTGTGCAGGGGTTCGAACAGTCTCGTTTAAAGTCAGCATTTCTCACATTCTATGGTCGTTATACATGCAATTATCTAGTTTGCCAATACAACCTATCATTGCCTCAAATGCTGTCTGACGTGTTTCATGCCGATTGTTAGACCGTTCTTGGCACAATGATTTTGACTACGGATAATTCCGTTTACCTGATCAAGATATAGGGCTCACGGCGGGGTGTGACAGGTCGACAGGGGATGCTTACTCCTCCTAGGCACCTGATCCCACCTCTGATATATCCAGGGGTCTGTTTTTGCCCAACTCTCTATTTTGTATTGGTTATAGGAGTTATGAGATTGATCACAGTTCGTTATCTTCACCTTTCATTTTGTAATGCTTATAGGCGTTATGAGATTGATCACTGTTCGTTATCTTTACCTTTCATTTAGCTATGAGATCTATATTCATGTTTCACTATAAGATCAATATTTATTTTTCACTTTCATTTTCATTTTCTGCTTTAATTAAGATCAATATTCATATTCTACTAGAACAACATAATTCATATTTCACTATACGATCAATATTCATCTTTTATGACAAGAACAATATCTACATTCTACAATACGTTAAGAACAATATCTATATTCTACAATAAGTTCAGTATAATTCATATTCCATTATAAGATCAATATCTATATTCCATTATAAGATCAATATTCATGTTCCACTATACAATCAATATTCATATTCCACTATGATTCTGATATTCATGTTGCATTATAAAATCAATATTCATGTTCCATTATAAGATCAATATTCATGTTCCACTATAAGATCAATATTCATGTTCCACTATAAAATCAATATTCATGTTTCACTATAAGATCCATATTCATATTCCATTATAAGGTAAATATTCATATTCTACTATAAGATCAATATTCATGTTCCACTATAATATTAATACAGTCTGTTGGAATTCCCAAGGGCACAAATTGTGCTCCTTTGTGAGCTGACCTACTTTTATATTCATATGAAACAGAATTTATTCAAAAACTTACACGTGAGAAGAAGAAAAATCTTGTGGCTTTCAATGCAACATTTACATACATCGACGACGTTTTATATAATAACAATAATAATTTTCATTCATATGTCGAATCGATATATCCCAGTGAACTTGAAATAAAAAAAACCCCACTGAGTTGTCCATTTCTGCTTCATACTTCGATATTTTATTGAAAATAGTCATTAACACCAAACTAACAACTCAACTTTATGATAAACGGGATGATTTCAGCTTCTCCATCGTCAACTTCCCATATTTATGTAGCAATATTCCATTATCACATATGGTGTTTACATCTCTCAACTGATTCGATACGCAAGAGCTTGTTCTGCGTAAGGTCAGCTTTTAAATTAAGACAGGCTCTTGACAAACAAGTTGATGATGCAGGGGTTTCAGCAGTGTCGTTTAAAGTCAGTATTTCGCAAATTCTATGATTGCCAATACATGTATTTTTTCATTTATTTAACTTTCTCTCTTCTCTTCTCTTCTTTCCATTCTTATTTTTTCTGTTCTTTTTTCTTCTATATTTAAAACTTCACATTAACGCGTGTACATATCTTCTATGTGTGTGTTGGTGTATATATATGTACATGTACGTATATGTATGGAGATGTGAATATGTATGGAGATGAATATGTGATATATGAATTTGATATAAAATGTGATAGTTGAATAAATATTACAAATTTTTAAAAAATTGTAATATAAAGCATCTTAATTTTGCATAGTCACACATTTTATCATTTAGATGATGACACATTTTACCCAAAGAATGCTTGAAATGTGAAAGATATAATAAACTTAGATTGATATCCATTTCTTTTGAACATTTTGTAAACAATACCATACCGCAATTTTTGTTTACAAACAAATAATGAACTCTCTAAAATGAGCTTCAGTGATAATGTTTAACCTTATTTTTTATGTGAATTCTTTTAAACATATTCGACAAAAGATTTTGATCATTAAAAGTAAAAAAAACAAAATTTGGGGGGAAATCGTAAACCAGTCCCTTTATTCACATTTCACTATAAGAGCAGGCATCAATTAGCACAAATGTTTGATTTGAAAGTAATTATACCTTGAAAAATTGGAACAAAAATAATCCTTCAAACGTTCTAGAGATGGTAACATTGAAGGAAAGGTATAACAGTGTGAATTAAAAACAGGTACATAAAAAGAAATTCAAAAAATATCTTCTCTTTTTTTAATTCTAAAAATACCTCATTACGGGCCACGACACAGATTTCGAGATGACTTGTCTTTTTGCCATATTAAGGATAATAAACCGCGAATCATCAGAAAGTTGGATACAAGAGGTTCTTGATTACGATAAGATTTCTTACTGGCGCCCAGAGTTACGTCATCAAAGTGAATGATTCCTAATGCTGTCCTCCTCTCGCTCTCCTGACTACATTTCACAAAAGTACATATTATAAGGGATTTCAACGAGTTTGTCACTTCATGTTCGAAAGACATATCGATACTCCGTATTCCATAAAATTACGTTTAACATGATAAAGCTAGATTTTGAAAAAATCACCTATTATCGCTACTGTACTTGTGAATTATTTAAAATGAAACACTGAATTTGCATACCTTTTGGATTTTTTCCACAAAATCAATGGAATAATGGTGAAAAGCAAAACCAGTAATCCCACCCATAACGGTGTCAAATAGGAGAACTCAACTGAAAACCGTAAACATCTAAAATTATCAAATACATCAGAGTATTTCCATTCAAATATTGTGACTTATCACCTGTACAAAAGATTTATGTACATATGTACATATGTTATAAGTAATTCTATACCATACCTGTATGTCTGGGGGGAAATGGATAAAATGTTGTTTTTCGGAGGGGGGGGGGGGGGGTTCTCTACATATTTCCCTTTCAGTGACCTCGACCTTTCTTCTGTTACCTTGTAAAGCAAAAGGACCGAAATCCTTCACATACAGTATAATTTCTGTAAGGTGCATGGAAATCGGCGAGATATGTGCTTATTAAGAATGATAGAAAATAGTACAAATAACTTAAATAGGAGACATATTTCAAACCCTATAAAATCTGTAAAATCCAGGAGCTTCCGGGGGCTAAAACGAACAAACATGTTTCTCTGTCCTTCCTCATCTCAGTTACAAAAAGATATGAATTGCACAAAATATAATATAAAATGTGTGTACATCATACAGTAAAACACGGTTATAGCAAACCTTCAGGGTCAACAAAAACGGTTGGATATAACCAAACTAAGTTATATTCAATAAAATTTGCATTAAAAATCAATTTCACTGTTATATTGTCATGTCCCTACAACAACCACAGATCCCATAGAGCTAAAACAAAAATTAAATTCGATTCATATATCAATAGTATGACAATCCCTCCTATCATTTTGTATAAAATTTAATCTATGCCCATGCAATTAATGTTTCAAACTGGGTATTTAAACTTCGATACTTACAAACAGAGCACTTTCTCCCGTGGTATCCCGAATCACACACACAAAAGTAGTCATCAATTTTATCAATACACGAGCCATGTACACAAGGAGAACTTGTACATTCGTTAATTTCTAAAAATACAAAAAAGCAGGTTTCAAAAATAGGTCAATGGGCCTTAAATGTCACCCGAGTACCCTAAAATAAGAAAAATCAGAACTTTTGGTTTACGATGTTGCAGATGTAGCAAGTAGGGCTTTCCTTTCAGTACATGTATGATTATTTTATGGTCATTTAAAAGATCTTGTTACCCAATTCAAATTTTTCACTCAGTAATCCTGGATGACACCATCCATTCCTATCCCTACCCGACCTCCACGGTGGTCTAGAGGTAGAGCGTTCGCCCCGCATGCGGAAGGTCGGGATTCAAATCCCGGCCGCGACAGATCTAAATCGTTAAAACAGGTACATGAGGTAGTGAGCATCAGGTATGAATGTTTATTAAGAAATAATTTGTCATAAAAGTGGAAACCACTGTGGGTTGTATCCTAGCTCCTAAAATTGTGAATTCTCATATAGATATAAACAGTTCAAGGCAAAATATATATCTATAGCTAAAAGACACTTAATATCATTAATTTGTTGTCTTTGAAAAAAAAAAACTTTGATTGGGCTCGATATTTGCGTAAGCTATTTCCGTAAACAAAAAAGAAAAAAAAAAAAACCAAAAAAAAAGAAGCAAAAACAAACAAAAAAACGATAAAGCTAAAAAGTAAAGAAATTCAACCTCATTTGAGTGTTTATTACCACAGCAAATTCTACTGGAAAACATTGACCATGATTAACGCGCGGATGCGCCGAATACAACTAGCCGTGGATAGTTACATCCATTGCTGTGTGTCTGATTGCTCCAGAAGATCAATGGCGGTTTCTTTAGTATGCATTGCTCTTCGTGGGTTTCTTTATTAATTATACAAGGGGTAACCAATGGCCTCAAAACTATGCAGAGGTTGGTTTTTAGGGACAACCTATTGATAGGTACCACATCATGTACATGAATAGTATATGCATAATTATAACGTCAAACATAATTATATCATTTTTAATTACAAGTTTTAAATCTAAACCATTCATGCACTTCTTTTTTGGCATGTAATATACTAGTATTGCAATATTCCGTCTATTCCGTTTACATTCTATAATTGTATATTTGTATTGTGTATTTAACGTCTAATTGTGTTATATAATTTTCTATTTGTATTACATAACTGTCCATTTGTGTTGTACATTTTCTATTTGTGTTATATGATTTTGAATTCTGCTAGTATATTCGTTATTTCTATTGTATAATAACGTATCATACAGCGGGAAAGAGACATAAACATCATAATAATATATGTAGGTGAGAATGGAATATTGCTACTGTAATAACATAAATATAAACAACGAAAACTGGAATATAAATAGACAATTATACAATACAAATAAACAATTATAGAATACTAATAGACAACTATACAATACAAATAGACAACAATACAATACAAATAGACAACAATACAATACAAATAGGCAATTATAGAATACAAATAGACAACTATTCAATGTAAATAGATAATTATAGAATACAAATAGACAACTATACAATACAAATAGACAACTATACAATGCAAATAGACAATTATAGAATACAAATAGACAATTATACAATACAAATAGACAACTATACAATGTAAATAGACAATTAAAGAATACAAATAGACAACTATACAATACAAATAGACAATTATACAATACAAATAGACAATTATAGAATACAAATAGACAACTATACAATACAAATAGACAACTATACAATGTAAATAGACAATTATAGAATACAAATAGACAATTATACAATACAAATAGACAATTATAGAAAACAAATAGACAATTATACAATAAAAATAGACAATTATAGAATACAAATAGACAACTATACAATGTAAATAGACAATTATACAATACAAATAGACAACTATACAATGTAAATAGACAATTATACAATACAAATAGGTAACTATACAATGCAAATAGACAATTATAGAATACAAATAGACAATTATACAATACAAATAGACAATTATAGAATATAAATAGACAATTATACAATACAAATAGACAATTATAGAATAAGAATAGAAAATATAGAATACAAATAGAAATTATAGAATACTAATAAACAACTACACAATGCAAATAGACAACTATTCCATACTAATAGACATTTACAGTATACAAATAGAAAATATACAATACAAATGGACAATTTTAGAGTACAAATAGAAAATTATATAATAGAAATAGAAAATATATTATGCAAATTCACAATTATAGAGTGCAAAATGAAAATATATAATATATAATTCAAATGTTCAAATATAGAATACAAATGGAAGAGATCAAATATCGCAGCAATTAACATGCGATATTCTCTAGTACAAATTACTGCAAAATGTATCGTAAATTTAATGAGGAATTTTGTGATATGATGAATATGTTAATAAGCTTGTATGGTGACCTGTTGACCTTTCACTAGTATTATGATATTGACAGTGGGTTATTTTTTCATACTAGAATAAAATGAGAATTTTTAGTCGTTATCGATGTACATACATGTACATCTCATGCGCATGTGTATGACACAATTAACCACAAACAGATAAAATGTGACAAAAACGTTATTACCTGAGTCTCGTTCACCGTTGGCATCTTCAGAAGAAATGAAAGTGTCGAAAAGGCCTCTGGGTAATTATTTACATTTGCATGCAGGTTAATGGGGCCAGCCGACCGATGGGGGCAATGGAGAGATGACCTGTCTTGATAATATGCCATTTACACTTGTACATACATCTAAAAACCAATTTCATTTTTATCGCGTCATATATAAAGCGTTAATGAAAACTTTCACGCTTTCCTTCCGATTTTTATCGAATAATATTTTCATTTTTCTTTACCAACAAACTTAGGTTAATATGAGATGGAAGCTGGTTTTCTGTAGTCGCCATTCATAGCTTTATTTCAACTAGTGGTACCCACTAAATTAATTTCGTCACCATTTAGATAAAGCATAAGAATTTTAAACAGGTCCATCGGGATAGTATCCGGTCTTTACATGTACCATACAGTGCGCCAGTTCTAACTTTTTATATGAACACTAATACACACATTTCAGGAAAGGTTTGTTTCGTTGCGTTTTAAGACAGAATGGCTGAGAATACCACCGTTACGTTACATATACAAATAACAGAAGCGCCATCTGCCGTTGATTTTACACGTGATTGTTCAAAAAGTGAGTTGGTTTTTTAGTGATTTGCGTTCACATTCGGATAACTGACGCCGAATATCGGTTATCCTTACGAGATCGCGCAAAACAAATACGAGGGGGTGATATGAATGACGTAGCTTGTTGCCCAAATCCTGCTCATTTAATGAGTAAAATATGGTTTGAATATGAAGAACGAAAGTGTATGGCCATACTCAGAATGTTTGAGGAGACTTGATAATTTTATCTCTTTGTATCTTTTGTTTTTGTAATGGTTTGGTTTTCTTTCTCGCTGACTGACAGGTCTTTCAAGCCCCACATGATGCAAAACAGAAAATAATTACTCTGACCTTAAGTAACCTAGATAATCTTATGAAACCTAGAGGGTTTTTTCCCCTCATGATCTATAAAGTAAATCCCATTTCTTCAATAAAACTATAGAACAATAAAACTTTTCATTAAATCTACACTGTTAGAACTGTTTTTAGTTTTTGTTACTACATTGCATATCCATTCCCTTACAAATGATTTCTCAGGAAAGTCCCAAACGTGTCGTCGTGCGGGAAGATTTTAAAAAACAGGAATTTTTTTTTTTTACTGCCAACGCATGTTCATTAACGCACATCAATGCAATAATTCTGCTTACCTCTTCAATTATAAATCGTTCGGACTCCATAACACATTCCAACTTAGAGGATGTGGTTGCCATATTTAGTTATAAACTCCAAATATTCAGTAGAACTCCAGCTGTTTGACCTTTCGAAACCTTTATCTGATATCATTATGGCGTAGTATCACTAATCATATCAATGAGTTTATGATTCTTGCTCTTGGTAATCAGTTAGAATGTGGTCGTTATTTTGTTTGCCATGGCTGCATTTGTGATTATCTTTAATTTGTGTCACAATCATGGAATTTTTTATGTTCAATATTTCAAACAGGGTTATATATATTATATTATTTGATTCACATGAGTAAATATTTGACATGGAGCTTAAAAGTGGTAAAGAATTTTCCGAGAAAGCCCAGAAAATTTTGAAGTGGAGGGGGAGGGGGTGTTGCGACCTTGTGGTGCTTTATCCATTCAAAAAGGGGGATTGCAACATCGAAAATGAGTTCAATCAAATTTTTCTGATAAACATTTCCAATTGAAAAACTTAACCCTACTCTCCCGCCTCTAGATTTGCCAAAGGATATTCAAGTATCTGTGAAACCTTCTGCTATCATAGACTTTATGGATATGACTTGTTAAACTGGGCCTTTCTAATCTGGAAAAACCGAGGTGCAATACTCCCAGAAATTAGATAGTGATGTGAAGACATACGCAGATCTAAAATTGTTTTCCAAGAAGGAACCCATCCCATACTGGATGAGGTCCAACTTCTTAAAAGGGGTCCAATTTGTATATTTTACTTTAGGCCTAAATAACAGTGTATATTTTGTACATTTTTTTCTTCAAATGTTTTCATCGAACCCTTGTATCAAGAAGAAATGCAACTCCTACGGTACTTTCATGTCATAACGTCGCAAAAAATATCTGAGAGTTGTCTTTCTTGGTGATTTAATTCACTATATACAACCTTTGAATATAAAAGCTGAACATATTTTCACCATATATCATACATGTATTATGCTTACTAGATCAAGATTCCACGGAAATTGAATGGGAGCTAGTGATTTTTAAGAATTTTTATATGAAGTTTTTAAGTTTAAATAAAACATTAAGACAGCATTCACTGAAGTTGCAAAAGAGCATAACTGTTTTGAACATCTTTGTAAATTAATGTAATTTGGCAACTGTGAAGAGACCAGTATATATTATCCGTTAAATATTTATCATTATAACTATATGGTCAACTTACGACTACATACTTTATACATTATTCCTTAAGTAATTAATTTCTATGTTATTTTAATGTTGCTATATCTACATCAACGTTGTATATGATATTTCTATGACTTTGAAAACTACTTGTAACAAATATTTGATGTATGTTATCATACATATAGTGATATTATGTATTTTTATATAAATTATATATATGCCTTATATAAAATAATAATCATAATAAAATACATTCAATCCAATAGGCCCCTGGCACCATTGGTGAGAATTATGCGGGAGTATCCGAGGATATTTTATCCCAACTAATAATATGTATACTTTCTAATAAATAATGAAATTACAAAAAATAGAAGAAGTTGAAACTGGAACACCCATCCATTTTATTGTACTATCTCATTGCAATTGAGGACCATCGTGGTATTTCCGTTTAGAACAGAAATGCATGCATGCGGTTTTAATTCTGGAAAATTTAAAACCATTTACATCAGCCCAATTTTGAATTTTGTCTAGACATAACTCAAAGGGATAATATGTAATGGACTGTTCTAAACGGAAATACCACGATGATCCTCAATTACAATTAGATAGTACTACGACTAGTATATGGTCCTGCAAGAACATCCTTTATCAAAGCCCTTGATGCAATCCACCATTAAGGACTTCGACTGTGCATTGGAGCTTTTCGATAGTTTGAATGTTGAGGCAAATGAACCACCTCTCTATCTACGTAAAATAAAACTTATCTTACAATACATTGTTCAATTGAAAGCTAATTTTAACAATCCTGCATTTAACTGCGTTTTCCATCCGCAGTTTGAACATTTATATGACAAAACAAGATGTGTATAAAACCAATCTGTCTACGTGTTAAAAAAAACATGTACATGTTTTTAACTAACCCACGGACATCGTAAAACCCCCATCATGTTCTGAAATACCACAATGGAAATTACTAAAAGTCAAAGTAGACACATCACTTTCTGAATATTAAAAACGTGTTATTTTTAAATATGTATACAATTATTTCCACTCAAATGATCTTTTTTACAAATACCAAGCTGGTTCTGTACCTGGTCATTCAACTGCCTATCAGCTTATTGAAACATATGATCATATAGCAAAATCCGTTGATGAGGGCAAATGTTGCTGTATGGTGTTTTGTCAAAGGCCTTTGATCGTGTATGGCATAAGGGACTTCTTTTTAAGCTACAAACTTATGGAGTTGGTGGTAACTTATTACAATGGTTTCAAAGATATTTAGATTTCAGAACTCGAAGGGTATTGCATAGAAATGTAATGTCTAATTTCAAACCTTTTCATGTTGGAGTCCCTCAGGGGTCCGTATTAGTTCCTCTTTTATTTTTGATATATGTCAATGATGTTGCTGAAAATATGTCAAGTTTATGTAGGCTTTACGCTGATGATAATTCTTTGCAGAACTGTTCTACCAATATCTATGATATCCAATGCGTGCTGAATAATGATTTACTTCGGCTTGAACGATGGTCTAAACAATGGCTGTTAAATTTTAATCCTTCGAAAACAAAAGCCGTCTTCTTTTGTACAAAGAAAAATACATATTTCCCTTGTCTACATTTTCAAAATTGCAATGTAAATTCTCTTTGGCAAATCTTTTGGGATTTCTGTGACACAAGTAAACTTTATTCTATTCAAAATAAAATATCTATATTACAAATAGCATTTTTGCCTATTTCAACCAAACTTGGCACAAATCATCCTTGAGTAAAGATTGATTGATTAATTGATTGTATCTTGCTTAACGTATCACTCGAGAATTTTTCACTCATATGGAGACGTCACCAAGACCGGTGAAGGGCTTCAAATTTAGGTCTATGCTCGGCGCTTACGGCCATTGAACAGTGAGGGTTCTTTAGTGTGCCACACCTACTGTGACACGGGTCATCCGTTTTTAAGGTCATCTCCGAGGACCCGTGACATTCACACCTGATGCCGAGCGTTTAGCGGTGGAACTGCCACTGTTACAGTCACCGGTCTTGGTGACGTCTCCATATGAGTGAAAAATTCTCGAGTGGAACTGTCACTACCTGTTTTAACGACTTAGGTCTGTCGCGGCCGGGATTCGAACCCCGGCCTTCCGCATGCGGTGCGGGGCGAACGCTCTAACCTCTTGGCCACCGCGGCGGTCTCCTTGAGTAAAGAGGATTTAAAGTTTGTTTTAATAAACACAACCTCTATCCAGATTTATCGTTTCTTACACTCACATATACCTCTGTCAACGTCTCAAAATTTGCAGTGTTATTCCACTTTTTCACGGTAAATGAAAATAAAACTAAGAAGTAGGTTATGAAATATGGGGGGAAATGTAGGTCAAGCAACTTTGATTTCCCATTACAATGTACATGTATATCTACCTATATAGTGTAATCGAGCAATACTCGCCTCTTGTGTCACAGAAAGATTTGGCATTTGATTATTATTAATTCATTTACGTACAGTACGGCCAACGCGGATCCTGTATTTTCCGCGCTCCCCCCGCGGGATAGAGCTACCGCGGTATATCTCAGGTAACCCTGCATATCCCGCGCCCCCGCGGTCCCGCTGTCCTCGTCGCGGTCTTACCTGTAGATGATTAATGCCATCAACAAACGCGAGTTATCTCCCGTTAACGTAAAAATAAATACTGATCATCAACTGAAAACAGATCGTTTGTTCAGCAATACTATAAATAAATCAATTGCCATATACATGTGCATGCACCGCTTGTAAAAACACATTTTACAAAAACTTCTCATGTTACCTTTATCGAACCATACATTCAATATAAGGGTAGATTACCATATACCAATGTCGGAAGATGACCATGTACAAGTGCATATATATACGCTTTATCCGTAAACCGGCAAAGGTAACTTCACGAAAACTGATTATCCCTGTCAGTATCAATCACATATTTGTGGTTTCATAAATTGTTTTTCAGGAATTTAATTCTATACAATGTATTTGTACAAATATTTAAAAACAAAACAAAACAAGGATAACATAAATTTATATCAATGTAGGGGAAAGAAAACCTTGCATCAGCAAATTCTAATCTTTATAAAATTTGAGAGAGAGAGAGAGAGAGAGAGAGAGAGAGAGTGTGTGTGTGTGTGTGTGTGTGTACTATTTAACATAGCTGACTGGACTGTGAAGAAACGGTCAAGGGTATGTGTATATCTGTTACATAACACGCCCTGTCTGCTTCAACGCCTCAGACATCGATCGGCGCATGCTTTACCCGTGAAACAGCAAAAGTAACTTCACGAAAACTGATTATCCCTGTTACTATCAATCACAGAGTGGTGGTTTCATAAATTATTTTTCAGGAATATAAGTCTATACATGTATTTGTACAAATATAAAAAACATGTATCACGCAAATATTAAAGTAGGAAAAGGAAAGCCTAGCATCATTAAACTCGATATAAAATTTGAGAGGGGGGAGATAAAACGTGTAAAGTGAGGACAATTTTTAACGATTTGACAAAATCTGCCCAAATTACGTCTCCATAAACGTGACCCGCAGCATAAGAAAGATGTAAATACAAAATCTTAGATTAGAGGGGACAAGTGGTGTGAGGATATGTTCTAATTAATATTCTCTCAAAACCATTTTTTTCCCAATTCGAAAGAGAGTATTAGATAGGTGTCCCTATAGCTATATAAACACAGTACATATTTGCCTTTACATCAACATGTGTGTATTCTCTTCTAGACATTGTGAAGACGTCCTAACTTAATAGGTTTCATTGTGTAGAGAACGTCTCGGGTATGTGTATATCTGTTACATAACACTTCCTGTCTGCTTCAACGCCCCAGACCTCGATCAGCGCACGCTCTACCCGTGAATCTGCTAAGACAACATTAGACTAGCCACACAAACACCGCTTGGTAATCAATACAAATAAAGCATCAATCTAATTAAGTTGGATCCAAATTCTCAAATTTTAATTAAATTTTTGGGGCTTTGAATATAAGAGAGGAAAAAAACCGCAATGCATATTTTAATAATACCAAAAAGTAGATAACAAGTAAAACGCAGTTTTGGGGTATACACCACCCCTGTCGTATATGTGTGGCCTTACTCTACAGCGTATATTAAATTTTGATTTAACATGCAATTAGAGAGTAATTTTGATGATACTGACATTCATATGTACCGTAATAAAAAGGAATTAGTAAGTTGTAAGCGAGGAAACCAGCACATGACGAAGGAATTAAAAACAAACACCCTAGTTTAATTACTGGTAAAAATTGTTGCGTATAGGTAATTGTAAGCTGATAAGTAGATCCCATGCCCTGGAGTAGAGACATTACAATTTTGACATCCTGTATTCGACGCGTTGAACATATACACACAGGGTCTTCTCCCCCGTGTTTTGTTTTAAGAACACGGTCAGCAGGGACCTAACAGGTGTACATATAAACGATGTTCGATTGAAATGAGAAAACAAAAATCTTTCTTTTAGCATAATATAAAATTTACATTTTTTTTAATTCATAAAACATACAAAATAATATTTTGTTATTAATAAATTTTTGAACCAATTCTCGAAGTCTACACAAACGCCATTAAAACAGGCAGAACATAATAATCTTGCACTCGTATACGGTCATTTGTAGATCTATTTGTATTATTTTTTTCACTGTAAAAAATATTAGGACACAGCTCCTAATCCTTAAATGTATCATAAATAAAATGTTTTGTTTTGGGTTTTTTTTAGAATAAAAAAATCGGAGGTGTATTAAATATGCTAAATCCTAAGTATATCTGGTTTTAGTAGGTCCCTGATTTTTTTGATTTTTTTCCTAAAATGATTTATTTAATATACCGGTATGTAATGCGAAATAGCTGGCCATAAGCAAGCCGTACTCATTTTCTGCCGACGAATAAAATAGCTATCGTACAGTTAGTTTGTCCTTACAGGTAAATAACGGTATTTCACACCGAGGCGGTGTAAATCTGCCCCGCGATGAAATCCCGCGGAGGGTTAGCGCGGGAAGGATTAACATACCGCGGGGGGAGCGCGGTCTAATACGGAATCCGCGATGGCCGTACTGTATATTTTTGCAACTAAAGTTGAAACCATATTTTATTTGAGCATATTTCCCTTTAGCTACAGAACTGTAGCTCTCTGAAAAAATATTTTGACATAACAGAGAGCTACAGAGCCACCCCTTATAAAAACCTTCGATTTACGGCGCACAAAAAGCTGCGCACGGTTGAGGCCTTATATCGTTGTATTCTTGAGTTGCTGTCTCATAAATTTAACATTAAAAAAAATCTTAACATATTTTCCTATTATACTTGTGTCTAAACATACCTTCAAATATTTATTAAAGCCCCATACGACCTGAAAACTGCCAGCTTCAAATGATTTCGTTTGTTGACGTAGCCATATTAGGTAGCCGGTCAATTCGAATCCTGGTAAATTTCCATACTTGCACAATAACGTCTAGATGTGAACTAATATCCCCACAAATATTTTAGCTAAATATTTTAAATAATATATCACCCCAGTGCCTTTAAATGATAATTATTCAAATAGCTAAACTCACGGCAATGCGGCTTTCATTAGTCTGGTCCGGTCTCCATCCCTGCCACACGAGTGTTAAGGACTTTAGTAGCATTTTCATGAATCAAGAGCTTATCTTACCTTTAGAAAAACTTTTATTTTTTTAATTTCTATAAATTATTCGTATTGATAATAAATGAAGAGTGAATACATAACATATAACGAATTTTATGAATAGATACCAACAGCAACAGGGTACGAATTGACCGGCTACCTAACATGTCTACGTCAACAAACGAAATCATTTGAAGCTGGCAGTTTTCATGTCGTATGGGGCTTTAATGAATATTTGAAGGTATGTTTAGACACAAGTATAGTAGGAAAATATGTTAAGAATTTTTTGATATTAAATTTATGAAACAGCAACTCAAGAATACAACGATATAAGGCCTCAACCGTGCGCAGCTTTTTGTGCGCCGTAAATCGAAGGTTTTTATAAGGGGTGGATCTGTAGCTCTCTGTTATGTCTAAATATTTTTTCAGAGAGCTACAGTTCTGCAGCTCAAAATATTTTTTCAGAGAGCTACAGTTCTGCAGCTAATTTGCCGTTTTAGAAGAATCTTTAAAAAATCGCGAGACGTTGACAGAAGTGTATGTGAGTGTAAGAAACGATAACTCTGGGTAGAGAATGCAAAATAAAGGGTCGTGCTGCCTTCCAAGAGGAGATAATCAAGAAAACATGAAAAGGATGAGGCTATTTTAAACTCCTATCAAGAACCCCTGGGTCAAAAAAGTGGAAATTTACTTGTAGGCTTCCTCACAAAGTGAACATTCAAGTTTGTTGAAATCATGTCCCTGGGGGTAAGGTGGTTTCACAATAAGGGATCAAATTTTACATACATATATATAGGGAAAATATTCTCACGAACAAGACAAAAACAACAATTAGTTATATTAATATGCGAGCATCCCCTAGTAGTGCAGATTCAAGTTTGTTCAAATTGTGGTCCCTGGAAGTAGGGGAGGGCCACAATAGAGGATTACATGCAGATAGTAAGGGACAATATCTTTAAAAAAAATCTCAAGAACAACAGGGCCATGATTAGTCATGCTAATATCCAAACGTCCCCTGGAAGTGCAGATTAAAGTTACATCAATTATTTTAAAGAGTTTCTCATTGGCAGTAGGGAGGGGCCACAATAGTTGAAAGGATCAAAGATATAAATTGGGATATATTGGAAATTTTTTCTCAAGAACAGTGCCATGATTAGTTATATTAATATGTAACTTTCCCCAGATAGTGCAGATTCAAGTTCCTTCAAATGTGAATTCCGGAAGTAGGGTTGTGCAACAATATAGGATCAAAATTTGACATGGGGATAGATAGAGAAAACTCTCCTTAAGAACAGCAGGGCGATGATTAGTAATACTAATTCGCAAGTATCCACAAGTAGAACATAGTTAAGTTTCTGCAAATTGGGGCCCCGGAAGTTGGGTGGTACCACAATAGGGGATTATGGGTTTTATATAGGGAATCATCTTCGAAAAATCTTGACCCCCTGGGGGACGTTAGAACAACACTAGGGGGTCAAAGTTTTACATAAAAATATATATAGGGAAACATCTTCATCTCAACAAAAGCAGGGCCATTAGTCATATGACTATGTAAACAATTTCAGTTAGTTCAAATTCAATTTTGTTCAATTCAAGGGTATGGTGCGGCCACAAGAAGAGATAAAATTTTATATGGGAATATACAGGAATCGCTTAGAACAAATTGTTGTTAAGAGTAGCAGGAACGTATGAAATCATATCAAAATTCAAATGTTTCGAAGCTATGTAGATCCTGGGATTAGGGTGGATCAAATTTACATAATGCATGTATGTAGGGAAGAAAAGTTTTTTCTCCAGAACAGCAAGGTCGTGCTAGTCATATTAGCGCTGTGATTCTGCGACCGAATATTCTGAAGTTAATATCAAAAAGTTCCTAGAGTTTCTCATTGACAATATCTTCGTAGTCTATGGTGATCAGGTCTGTTGAAAATGCCATGGACATGAATTGTGCTCCTTTATTAGCTGACCTGTTTTTATATTCTTACGAGGCATAATTTACTTTAAAAATCTTGTTGTGGTCTTCACCTCGACATTTAGATAAATCGACGACGTTTTATCAATTAACAATAATCGTTTTCATTCATATGTCGATTCGATATACCCCAGTGAAATAAAAGACACCGCAGAGTCTTTCACATCTGCTTCACACTTAGATATTTTATTGAACATAGATGTTAACAGCAAACTAACAGCTCAACTGTATGGCAAACAGGATGACTTTAGCGTCTCCATCATCAACTTCCCATATTTATGTACACTGTAGCAATATTCCATTATCACTATGTCTCTCAACTGATTCGATACGCAAGGGCGTGTTTTGCGTATGATCAGTTTTAAATCGAGGCAGGCAACTGACAAATAAGTTGATGTTACAGGAGTTTCAACAATTCAATCTAAAGTCAACATTTCTTTAAATTCTATGGTCGTTATAACGATCTAATTTACCACTATAAGAATTTGATTTACCAACCTGTCATTGGGTCAAATGCTGCTTGACATGTTTCATACCTATTGTTAGGCCAATCTTTACACACTGATTTTGACTACGGATTACTCCGTTTACCTGATCAAAATATAAGGTTCACTGCGGGTGTGGCCGGTACGCAGGGGATGCTTGCTCCTGTTAAGCTCCTGGTCACACCTCTGGTATGTCCAGGGGTTCGTGTTTGTCCTACTCTTGAATGTGTATTCTTTGTAGGAGGTATGAGATTGTTAAATGTTCGTTATCTTCACCTTTTCTTTAAAAACAAGATGTGTTTGTGAAACACAAATGCCCCCGATAATGGCCAATTCCGAAGATGGCCAAGGTCACAAGGACAAATATCTTGGTACCAGTAGAAAGATCTTGTCACAAGAAATGCTCATGTACAATATGAAAGCTCTAATATTTACCATTTAGAAGTTATGACCAATGCAAAAAAAAATTAAAGTAGGTCAAATGTCAAGGTCAAAAGGTTTAGTACCAACGGAAAGGTCTTGTCACAAGGAATACTCATATGAAATATCAAAGCTCTATCACTTACTGTTCAAATGTTATTAGCAAGGTTAAAGTTTTCTAAAAGTAGGTCAAACTCCAAAGTCAAGGGTCAAAAATGTTGGTACCCGCGGAAAGGTCTTGTCACAAGGAATACTCATGTTCAAAAGTTATTAGCAAGGTTAAAGTTTCAGACAGAATGACAGACAGGACAAACACAATATGCCCCCCGATCTTCGATCTCGGTGGCATAAAAATACCACCATTTTATCAAAGTTTTCTATATTTTGATAATTATACCTCCGCAAACGAAGTTTAGGGAGAATATTGGAATCAGCATGTTCGTCTGTCTGTAGATTTCTAATTAAACCTGATGTAGGTAATTATGTTCAAAACCAGTTTCCTGTTTCTTGGAACTGGCTCGATATTCATAGCCCTTATTCCTTGAAGTAGCTAGTTATTAGTAATCAACTTTTCTCTTTTTAAGTAGCCAATCACCAGTAACAAACTTTACTCTTTTTAAGTAGCCAATCACCAGTAGCAAACTTTACTCGTTTTAAGTAGTCAGTCACCAGTAACAAACTTTACTCGTTTTAAGTAGCCAGTCACCAGTAACAAACTTTACTCGTTTTAAGCAGCCAGTCACCAGTAACAAACTTTACTCGTTTTAAGTAGTCAGTCACCAGTAACAAACTTTACTCGTTTTAAGTAGTCAGTCACCAGTAACAAACTTTACTCGTTTTAAGTAGTCAGTCACCAGTAACAAACTTTACTCGTTTTAAGTAGCCAATCACCAGTAACAAACTTTACTCGTTTTAAGTAGTCAGTCACCACTAACAAACTTTACTCGTTTTAAGTAGTCAGTCACCAGTAACAAACTTTACTCGTTTTAAGTAGCCAATCACCAGTAACAAACTTTACTCGTTTTAAGTAGTCAGTCACTATTAATGGGTTAGTAGTAGAGAATTCTACCAAACTTTTGTATACTCGAGCAGTTACCTCGGTTTTTGTGTGCTTTTAATCAACGCATGTAAATCGTACACCGACCGAAATACAGCGGTAAATACTAGTATATTTCAAAAACTGGAATGAGGATTATTTTAAAAACGTTAAAGAACTTTACAAGGGGAACAATCTCAAGCCACAACCAGATATTATAAATGTCCTGAATGTTCAAAATAATCTTCTATCCGAATATTCCATATTAAAAGTACAGATTTGAACATGTTTTATTGGATATATATACAACAGGTTTAAACAGAGAAGTTCAATCAACATGCAAGGTTTCCATGTTAAATACAACTGTCAATATAGTAGTTACAATGGAAAACAAACAAGCTAAGTTACATTATATTATACATGGTAAACAAATATATTAATTGAATCAAGCATGAATTTAAGTAGTAATATCACTAAATCTTGATATTCTATATGTAATGAAAAGTAAATATTTGTAGTAGTTAGAGCTATATGGACCATGAATATCGGCTAAGGTAGCTCAGTGGTTAGACCACCTGACTAGTAATGCAGGGGTCCCAGGTTTGATTCCTGGTTCGTTCATACATTTGATTTCCTCTTTTCCTTTATTACATTTAAGTCCAATGTCTTGGTATAATGAAGGTAAACGTTAAAAAAATAACCATTAGTTTTTATTTTGTAATTTAGCAAATTAAGGAACAAGATGAAAAGCTCAATGTCTGATGAAAATCTTAATTGAAATAGTTTGGGGGAGGGAAAGGGGTAAAAAAAATCCCACAAGTTTCGGTCTCTCATCCAATATTCTGTTTATTATAATACATGATATGAATAATTGCAGCACTTCAGCAGGAAGAAAGTGAGCAGGACTGAAGTGACTTATTGGAAATTTGGAAATAACATTTATTACATTTTGATGAACATTTAAAATAAGAATTAGAAAATGTATATAGTCTTATTTAGTACTATTGTGTTATTGCATGGTAATCGATTTGGGTCAACATGAAAACTGTGAATTTTTTTTTTTTTATCAGACATTGAACTTTTGATCTTGCCCAGGCTAACAATGTGTCATATTTACCTGTATGTATCTACTATACCAGTATATATATGTAATATTACTCCAAATTTTTATTTCAGTTCAACTGAGATTTGATTTACAAGAGTAACTTGGAATAAGAGAACATTATAATAAAGGAGGACAGGTACATGGTTAAAATACTCTTTGTTTTAATGATTACAAGCTCTCAAAGTAATTCAATACAAATCAATCATCTGAATATAACTTGAAGATTTGATGCAATGCACATGAGTTGTGTACATGTTTAATATTAAAGTTATTAACATACGATAGTCACCATTTCTATTTTACATACATGTACACAAAAAAATCTAAAGTAAATAATCAAGTACATGTACATCCTCTAAAGTAATATATTGCAATCGATTACAGGGCAAAGTTGACTGTACTCAATTAGTAATCAATTTCACAAAATTTCTTTAAATTGTTGATAATTGATCGATTACATTTTTTAGTAATTGTGACTGGTCGCAGTAGCTCAGTGGTAGAGTGTTTGTTTCGTAACCGGGAGGTGGTAAATTTGAGCCCCGCTCGTAGCCATGTCAAACCTAAGATGTAAACATAGGTAGTGATTGCTCTTTTGCCAAATGCTCAGGATTTTGAAGTGATAATCACGGGTATTTCGGATATGACCTTTAAAAAAGAGGTCCCATGTCGGGGCAGGCGTTGGCATGTTGAAGAACCCTCACTACTACATCCATAAGCGCTATGCATAGGTCTAAATTTGTGGTACTTCACCTACAACCGATGATGTCTCAATATGAGTGAAAAATTCTCGACGGGACATAAAACAAACAACCCATGCCTATTCCAAATATAGTAGTTTTTATTTTCCGTATGAATATAAATTTTCATTTTTAATTACAGAAACCAAGAAATAGGCCATTGGCAAAGAAAGTGGACAGAAGGGAAGAAGAAAAAGGTTACAAATTTTACAAAATCCAAGTGTGCTAATGGAATGATGCCAAGCGATGAAGAAGATGATGAGGGCTTCTTGATATACCGATATTCATAGGAAAGCAACTCCTTTAAACATACATAGAAATTTGTCTTGCAAGAAGAAATAGACTCGTCTAAACAAGAACGGGGGATCTATAAAAGAAAAAGACAAACCCAAGGCTGCAGGTGAGTTCTTTTGGATAATTAGATGAGATCTTCATTGGGACTTGGACAATAAGCCTATTTTCTGTATAAATACATATCACAATATTTGTACCATGATCCATTTTATATTAATCTGATTTTGAAATTTACAAAGGTGTTTTTTATTACAAATACAAATTTATTATATCAACTATGTAAAAATATATTGTTTTTAAATATGATATTTATGGCATGTCAAACGTTGCAATATTTGATCTTTTCCATTTGTATTGTATAATTTTCCATTTATATTCTATATTTTCCATTTGCATTGTATAATTTTTCATTTGCATTGTATAAATTCCATTTGTATTGTATAATTTTCCATTTGTATTCTATATTTTCCATTTGTATTGTATAATTTTCCATATGTATTCTATATTTTCCATTTGTATTGTATAATTTTCCATATGTATTCTATATTTTCCATTTGTATTATATAATTTTTTCGTTTGTATTGTATAATTTCCATTTGCATTGCAAAATCTTTCATTTGTATTGCATACGAGGGATTGTTTATTTTGATTTGTTACGAAGGATTCCATTAGTTTAGGTCCCACTTATATTTAGCCGTCACCAGCTGCAGGTGACGTACCACAAATAGACTTACTATACTACATGTACGCGCACAGTGGCAGCAGTGGGTTTTTTTTTAACGTGTCAACGCCTGTCGCAACACGGGATGTCTGCTTTTAAGGTCACATTATCCGAAAGATCTGTGATTCTCACTTTTAGATAGCAATGCGTATGGGAAAGTAATAACTGGTTTGATGCAGCCATGACACGAGTAGAACTCGAAAGTAGTATAACGCCCCCCGATGGCTGGTTCAACTGAGTGCAGTTTTGAGGTCAAAAGGTCAAGTTTTAGAACGCACTGGAGAGCGGACTAGGGTTGCGCGTGGTGAGGTAGCGCGTGCTATGCGCGTGCTAGGACGGCTGGGTGGGTATGAACTAGAGCGCTATGAGATAGGAGCGCGTGCTATGACGCAACAATGGGTCGATAGCGCTATGACGTAACAGTGGGGTTAAAGTCGCTATGACGACAAGGCCTGTGTTTTATCGGTGTGTTAATCCTTTAAAATCCACAGTGGTATGAATAAAAACGGGTGATTTAAACTTTAAACATTTATTAAATGTTATAATCTAATTAATTTAGAGTCCAGGTTATTGACGTTGTGGAACATTCTATATGACGCTGTGGAAAAACCTGCTTTTCTATGACGTCACAATAAGTATATAAACGCAATACACAATTCGCGTTCTCACTTTCATCAGCATGTCTGAGCGAATACACAACGACTTACGGAATAACAGAAATGGACTCCCCCGCAATTATATTGAACAGCGATTGAGATTTTTAGAGGAACAACTTCACATACAGCGAGAGCGTGAATTTGAACTCCGCAGAGAAAACTGGCGACGAGTGAGATTTTTACAGCGGGGAGGGGGGATAGACAGAGAAAAACGCCAGTTAGTGTCGGAATATTATCAAATCAAGCTCGACAGAGGCCGTCATTCCAGGAAATTTAAAGTGAAACAAAATGTGTACAACGTTACTTTCAAAGAGCTTCCAGATTCTTCCTTTATTCGGCGATTATTCAAAGATATGCTCAAAAATGTGAAACGGGAAATGCAGTGCAACCCCAATGATTATGTAAGGCTCAACATTCGACATCCGTCTTTGGATTCCGAGATTTGGGTAGAATTCACACAGTCTAAGAATCTCAACGAGGATAAAATTTTGAATAAGATAGAAGCCGTACAGCAATCTAAAAAAGAGTTCCTGATGACAGACGAAGCCACACAGTTAGATTTTTTTCATGTGAAATATCCTCAAGGTAGCGGGGGAAACAAGAAAAAACATCTGCATGTGGATAAGGAGAAATTTAAGATCTCCAAGAGAGCTATCGTTCGAATTCAAAACCCCGAGGATTCCCTATGTCTACCCCGAGCTATCGCCGTGGCACGGTTACACAGTCAAAAACCCGAGCAGTCCGACCCCGAATGGGAGAAAAAATGGAAACGTATGAGACTTGGGGATACACAAGCTCTCGATCAGAAACGACAGGCCTTAGCTCTCATGGAACAAGCCAGGTATGCAATCGACCAACCCTGCGGCCCTCAGGAGTGGGAGAAATTACAGCAGGTACTTACCCCTCATTTTCGATTGAAAATATTTCAATTTAAGACGAACACACAGCGTTTAAGGTTAGAACCCATCTACAAAGGACAGGGACATGGTGTTTGTTTGAACATTCTACTGGATAACGAACATTACGATACCATAACATCGATGCCGGGAATGACAGAAAATAAATATTATTGCGATTATTGTGATGTAGGATATAGTCACATCGAAGACCATCGTACCGTCTGTCCTCACCGCTGTTCGTTTTGTTTGGCCGACACCCCCTGTTCCCCGGACGGTACCCATACGAATTGCCCTCATTGTAAGGGTTTTTTCAGAAATGCTACGTGTTACCAGACCCACTTGAAACCCTACAGTAGCAATACTACGACAACCGTGTGTAGTTTAATGGGACGTTGTGACCAGTGTCAGAAATGGATGTCCCAGCAATTATTAAAGGGAAACGCGTGCGGGGGAAAAACACAATGCCGCATCTGCAAGAAACTCGTCACCATGCCACATCGCTGCTTTGTACAAAAGAAACCCAAGCCCAAACGCAACAAGGATTTGAAAACATTTATTACGACTTCGAATGTACACAGGAAAACGGAATTCACATCCCTAATTTATGTGTAGCAGAACGTGTGTGTCAACATTGCGACAGTTTAGATATCGACATCCCCTGTCACTACTGTCAAGGATTTGGAGCACAACGCCGCTTCGTATTTCAAGGACCCGATACCTTAAAACAGTTTATGGACTGGTTATTGCAGTCCGAGACGGACGAGAAGGGTAATGTGACTTTCAAACACGACGAGGCTACCATCATTGCGCACAATTTCAAAGGATACGATGGACAGTTCATCTTGAATTATCTGGTTCACACAGCCTGTATCAAACCCGCAGTCATCCTCAACGGGAGTAAAATCTTGTGCATGGGAGTATTCGGCTTGAGATTCATCGATTCTTACAATTTCCTACCCTTTGCCCTGGCCAAGATGCCCTCTGCGTTTGGATTAACAGAACTGAAAAAAGGCTATTTCCCCCACTTTTTCAACACGGAACAGAACCAGAATTACGTGGGGCCTTATCCAGATGCGCACTACTACAATCCTGACGACATGTCGATAGCCAATCGCGAGGCCTTCTATACCTGGTACAATCAGCAGCAGGGAAAAGAGTTTGATTTCCAGAAGGAATTTCTAGCTTACTGTATCTCGGACGTGGATATTTTGCGCCGGTGTTGTGCGCAATTTAAGTCTACCCTCTACGGTCTCGTACGGGTCGACCCATTTCAGGAATCGATTACTTTTGCGAGCACGGCTAATTTAGCCTATCGACGAGGATTCATGCCCCCGGACACCATTGCCATTATTCCTAATATGGGATATCAACCATCGCGCCGCTACTCGGTCAAGGCTTGTCGTTGGTTAGCATGGTTAGAGAATCAACACCATTCCATACGTCATGCTAAAAACGGGGGTGAAGTCACTTTAGGGCCCTATACGGTAGACGGGTACGATGAGGAATCGCGCATCGTCTATGAATTCTACGGCTGTTACTGGCACGGGTGTCCTATCTGTTATCCGAATCTGTTGACGGAAATGCATCCTCATCGAGTCCAGCATACGTATCAAGATCTGCACGTGCAGACCTTGAAACGAGCCACAGCTTTAGAGGAACAAGGGTATACAGTCGTGAGCCTATGGGAACACGAGTTTGACCAGAAAGTTCAAAACAACACCGAGTTACAAACGTTTATACAAGAAGTCAATATTCAGGACCCCTTAAATCCTCGGGAAGCCTTATATGGAGGTCGTACCAATGCTACTCGCCTGTATTGCAACGAGGGAGACATGCGATACGTCGATGTGTGTTCCTTGAATCCTTACGTTCTGAAATACAAACCGTTTCCCACCGGGCATCCTCAAGTCATCACCAGCGATTTCAAGAATGTGAGAGAGTACTTTGGTCTCATTCATTGTCGTGTCTTACCACCACGAGGTCTGTATCACCCCGTCTTACCCTATAAGACGGGAGGAAAAGTACTCTTTCCCTTATGCCGAACCTGTGCCGAACATCGCAACTTAGACCCTGACGAGCGATGCCAGCACACCGATTCACAGCGTAGTCTGACTGGCACCTGGGTGACTACAGAACTTCACAAAGCCTTAGATTTAGGATATCGTCTCGACCGCATCTATGAAGTCTGGGATTTTGAAAACTCCAGTCAGGACTTGTTTCGATCTTACATCGATACTTTTTTAAAAATTAAACAAGAAGCTTCCGGATTCCCCGATCATTGTCAAACGAGCGAACAAAAACAAAGCTACATCGATGAGATCCGACGACGAGAAGGTATCTTTATGAATCTTTTAGATATCGAGAAAAACCCTGTCCGAAGAACCATTGCCAAACTCTTTTTAAATTGTCTGTGGGGAAAATTTGCTCAAAGATTACAATTACCGAAAACTCAGTATCTGACCGAAGAAGAAGAATTATAACAAAAAATAGAAGACGCCACTTTAGAAATCAAAGGAATCGAGCTCCTAGAAAATCGAGATCATCCGGAAACTGACATGATGCTAATCAATTATCAAGAGAAAGAAGAATTCCTAGAAGACTGTCCTTTTGGAAACGTAGTGCTGGCTTGTTTTACCACAGCGCATGCTCGTTTACATTTGTACGAGACGTTAGAGCCTTTGGGGGAACGCGTCCTCTATTTTGATACGGATAGTATTATCTATCAACATGACGAGACCCAATTTAACCCTACCATTGTCAACAGTTTAGGCGGCTGGACCGATGAATTGAGTGGAGATCGTATCATCAAGTACATGTCGGGAGGGCCTAAAAATTATGCATACGAGACCGAAGGAGGCAAATCTGTGTGCAAAGTCAAAGGTTTGACTCTGAATTATCGGGCTTCTAGGATCGTCTCGCTCGCTACCTTGGAAAAAATGTTAAAAGGAGAAGAAGAAGAAGTCAATGTGCGTTATCCTCACTTCATTCAGAGAACGCGCCAGCACGATGTTCGCACCATCCCCTTAGTGAAAAAATATCGCATGGTGTATGATAAACGCCAGCGGGTTCATCATTATAACACCCTTCCTTATGGGTATTAGGTATAAAAAGGAAACGCGTCTTGAGAAAAACATCAGTCTGCAAAATGAGTAAATGTGGATCACTACAGAATCCTTCAGTGCCTTCCTATGGTGAATTATCGGCTCGTCTAGCGTCATTTCAAACAGCCCCCGATATTCTGTTGAACTTATTACCTAACATTGCAGAAGCCGGATTCTTTTACAAAGGAATGGATGATAATGTGCGTTGTTTTCATTGCACATTGTCTCTCAAACATTGGGAACCCTGGGACGATCCTTGGATAGAACATGCCTATTGGAACCCTCATTGTGCTTACGTGTTGTGCAATAAAAGTGTCAAATGGGTACGACAAGCCTTCAATGCCTATGCCCGCGCTAAAGACAGTGATCGCGATTGGGGAGATTTGCCCTTAGACGCGGCAGGGAATCCGTTGTGTACCCAGAAATGTCACATTTGTTTAGAACGAGACTTGAGAATTGCTTTTTTACCTTGTGGTCATTTATGTACTTGT
Organism: Ostrea edulis; assembly: GCF_947568905.1. Classification (NCBI taxonomy): domain Eukaryota; kingdom Metazoa; phylum Mollusca; class Bivalvia; order Ostreida; family Ostreidae; genus Ostrea; species Ostrea edulis. Next base: position 53,705,871 of record NC_079168.1, on the reverse strand, counting down.
GCTATGTGTGCTGCAGGACTTAGAACATGTCCTATTTGTAGAGATTCTTTTGTAGAAACGGTTCGTATTTTTACTTGTTAATAAATATGTATGATTCCTTGAACTTGTGTCATTTATCAAGATGTATGCCTACGAGACACTGGGTCCGTTTCAATTGAAACATGAATTTACTATGGTGGTGGCGGGTCCCTCTAAATCGGGTAAAACGGAATTTGTGAAGCAACTGGTACAAAATACACAGTGGATATCACCACCCCCAGAAAAATAGTATGGTGTTATCGAGAATGGCAACCGGCTTACGAATCATTACAAAAATCTGTAACATTCGTTCACAACATTCCTCAAGACGATGAGAAATTAGTCGCCGATCTCAGTTCTCGGCATTTACTCATTTTTGATGATATGATGGGGGTAAAGCCATAGAATCTATTGTAGATTGGTTTACGGGCAAAGCGCATCACCGTAATACCAGTGTTATATATATCACGCAAAATCTATTTGATCGGGCCGTGCAACATCGTACTATCAGTCTGAATGCCCACTATCTCGTGTTGTTTAAAAATCCTAGAGATAAATCTCAGATTGGGGTATTAAGTCGCCAATTACAAATGCCTCATTTATTGCCCGCGTATGATGAAGCCACCAGTATTCCTCACGGGTATTTACTGGTCGATTTAAGTCCTCAGACACCCGAGGATTTAAGATTAAGAAGTCAACTCTTTTCTACCTTAGCGGTGCACATGCCACCGAGAGTATAAATATCATTATGAATGACTATTCATTTCATTTCACAAACACCTTTCATCACGGGTAGACCTACAGCTAAGAGTAAATTAGTGAAAACGTTACGACGTTTACAGCGGGAACGGGATCCCGTTCAACGAGCCCATCTCATTGAACTAGGGCGTAAAGCCTTACTCAACTGGTTTGCCATGGGCGCTAAAAATTTATTACGAGGAGTCTTACCCGTGAATAAACTCACGGGGCGTTTCATTCAAGCACATCGTCATGACTTGAATGTCATTGCCAATAAGAATGCGAATGAGGAAGATCGTAAAAAAGCCATTTTGAAACGGGGTGGTGCCGGATTCTTAGGAGGGACTATCATTCGTCATTTGTTCAAATGGGAAACGGGGCAAAAACGTAAAAGACGTCCCCGTAGTGTGGCGAGAGTCGTGAAGCAAAAGAAAACACGTGTGTTACCCCCTTCCCTCTTAGCCTTAGCTAAGAAAAGAAAAAAGAAAGTTCCTAAGAGAGTTCCGAAACTCATCATTCACCGGAAGACCCCCGGCCCTAAAACCAGTGTCCTGGCTCCTTATCTCTTGCGCATGGCTAAATTTCCTAAGAAGAAGAAGACCCCTAAACTCATCGTGAAAATCCCTTTTTCGAAATATATGACACCTCAAATAACCCCACCCAGGAAAACGAAGACTTTAGCAGAACTGAAACAAGGATTAGCTGAAAAGAAAATGGAACGAGCCATGCGAGGACCCATAGGAACTTCCAGAACCACCGATACAGCCTTACCCAGTTTTGGTCAAGCCTTTGGAGGTATGGCACATTTTACTCCCTTAAGCACATCGACCCCAAGCAGAAATACAAATGTCGATATTGTCCTCTGCAATACAATTTGAAAAGTAGTCGCGATCGTCACGAGGAGACCGTTCATCACGGGCGTTTCAATCCCCAGCACCCGAGCGCGTAACACTATAAAAAGCAGGGGGAATGTGCACAGACCTTCATTATTACACTATGGCTGATACGAAGAAGTGTGAATCCCGATTAAGACCTCATTTACCCCTCTTGCAAACCTTAGCGGCTCCTCATTATTCCTCCAAATTAAAGAGAGAGGTCATCAAATATTGTTCCAATGACTGCATTCTAAAGATTTGTGAGATCGTGTACAATATATTAAAAGGGGTGATTCCTCTCACTCCCGCTCAGAAGCGACAACTTGGTCCGAAGAAGCACATCTTAAGACGCATGGTGCAGCCGCAACCCGTGAAAAAACGACGAGTGTTACTCAATCAGAAAGGGGGCTTGGCTTCATTCGTTTGTGGAATTAACAAAATTTGCAAATATCCCAATAGAAGATGAGTCGTAAAATGGTATTAGTACCCGAAGCCATGCTGAATGAGTTGAAGGGAAAATTACCCAAGCCTCCCGAATTTCAATCGACCGTGGGGTTACGCAGTGAATTAGATGACATCGAACATCGAGATGATTTAACCGAGGGGGAAAAAGTAGCTTTGTATGGCCATCAACTTCATCGATATCGACAATATTTACAACAAGCACGACAACAGACTCCGTCTAAACCTTTACCACCGACACCGCCTGTGGGAATACCAACGCCTGGGGGTGCCACAGCCGCAGATACCAATGCATTAGAAGATCAGATTATCAAAAGTGTCAGTAAACCGGGTCAAGAGAAAGCGGGTTTATTACTCGATCATCTCAAGAAATCCAAAGTCTTAACTTGGAGTAAAGAAGGAGAAATCAGTTATAGAGGACATAAGGTCTCCGATTCCAATATCGTGGATTTAATCACCGAGTCCCAGAGACAAAAACCTTCGAAACATCGCGAACCCCCTCCAGGGTTACAGCAATTTGCCCAAGCTTTAAAAGAAACGAATGCCCCTAAAGGATATGTGACCAATCGTGATGTTATAAAAGCGATGGACAAGCCCGGAAAAATCAGTACTCCTAAATCTATAGATGAAGATGAGAGCGGATTTCAAGAAATCTCGGGTTTTGACCAATCTTTCTATGAAACTCCCAGACGAATGATGACCCCTAAAAATATCAGGGAGGCTGGTAAAAAGACATCACGTGAAATTGGAAAATGGTTAACGCTACCATGAAAAAATCTAGGAATCAGATCTTACAGCGACTTTATTACGACCCTAAGATGGGGTATGGAGGAGTACAGGCTTTATACCGTCAAGTGCGTAAATTAGGTCATAAGATTACTCTTGCTCAAATTCGAGAATGGTTCAAAGAACAGGATACGTATACCCTACATATGCCCATCCGTCGGAAATTTAAAAGACAACAGACGCGAGTGACGGATATAGACGAACAATGGCAGTTAGATTTAGCCGACGTCTCGAACTTGAAAAAATACAATGATGGGTATACGTTTTTATTGTGTGCGATTGACGTGTTGTCGAAATATGCGTGGGTTGTGCCTTTAAAACAGAAAACGGGAAAAGAAATGATACGAGGCCTCAAATGGATATTTCGAGACGGACGTCGCCCCGTTCGCATTCAATCGGATCAAGGGAGAGAATTCACAAATAAAGAATTTCTGCAAGCCTTCAAATCCATTCATTTCTTTACGACGCGTAATGCCGAAACCAAAGCCAGTATCGTGGAGCGTTTTCAACGCACCCTGAAAGCACGTATGTGGCGATATTTTACACGTCATAAAACACGACGGTATGTGGATGTTTTACCCGATCTGGTACACGGTTACAATCACACGTATCATCGCAGTATTCAGAGAGCTCCTGCTCAAGTCAATGCCAAGAACGTCTTGAAAGTATGGAAAACCTTGTACGGAAAACAGAGACTATCATCGACCTTTTCATTACAAGCGGGAGATCGTGTACGGATCAGTAAAGCGAAACGTACATTTGAAAAAGGCTATTTACCGAATTGGACGACAGAATTGTTTACCATCTCCAGAAAAGTTCCAGGACGTAACGTATATCGAATTAAAGACGACCATGGAGAAGAATTAGAAGGAACGTTTTACGATAAAGAATTGCAAGCAGTAATTAAAAAAGACGATGTCTACGAAGTGGAGGAGATCTTAGGGTATAAAAAGCGCCGCGTGGGGAAAAAAGTCATTTCAGAAGTCAAAGTGCGTTGGAAAGGATATCCCCCTAGTTTTGACTCATGGATTCCGCAAGCGGATCTCATTCTGCCATGACCGTCCAATGGAAATTCTTGGGTGAAAAAGTCCCTCGAGCAGAAATTGTGTATTTTGCACAATTATTCCTGTGTTTAACAATCATTATTACGTCGGTCGTGATGTTAGCCTTAGGCGATTCCAATCGTGATTTTTGGATGGTCACATTAAGTTCTCTCGTAGGATACGTCATGCCTAGTCCACAAATGACGTTAGCGAGCCCGAGTATAAAACAGGAACGATCTTCTTCAGATTCACCAGTTCACCATGGCTAACACACAGTACGCATGGAAACAAGAGGGAAAGAAAACGGCATGGTTTGCGGATAAGAAGATGTGTTTGAGACATTGTAAACAACACAAAGTGTTAGATCAACCTGTGTACTTGTACAAACGTATACTGATACCTCATGGATGGTCAGCCTTTATCATGAAGACCAAGTATCAAGATTTTCGTTGGAAAGTGAAAGCCCATTGGGGATGTTTCGGACGACAACACGAATCGGAATGGACATTGATTGAGAGTCCTTGGTTTGACAATTCCAAGGACTGTCTCCGACATTTCAAAGACAGATTACAGGAGGGGTATGATGTGGCCGATTGCTGGGGAACCCGACACTATCTGATGATGCGCCGCCGTTTAGTCGCCAGAGGAACACTAGAGTTGGAAGACTCCTTTCTACAATCGTTGACTTGCGGTGGTGGTCGCGATCAAGAAGAATGACATGTAAAATTGTGTATTAACATTATGTTGTTTGTTCAATAAAATATGAAAATGTTCATTGTGTTATGAGTATAAATAGAGAAGGAATGGAGACATGGTCATCATTTGAATCATCATGGCTCACCGAGAAGGGTTTTACATGACTCTCCTCAGTGACGGGTCTATGGAAGCTTTTTCAAATAATACGACTGCTCAATTTAAAACCTTATTACCACAAACCCTGGATTTAACGGACGGAGAATGGGAAGTAGGGCTAACCGAAATGATGTATACCAATGCCTTGAAAAACATTACAGAGGAAGAGGCTTATTTTGACATCCTTATCCCTACAGCTTACGCCCAACAGGTTAAAAATCCAGATACGTTTAAATGGGGGCGATTTACACTGACCAAAAAAAACTCGATCCCTTTAAATCGTTGTGCTGTAGTGGTTGATTGGACCCATACGCATTGGGCGGATGTCATTCCACTCAATGCTATGATGACTATTTACCGAATTCACTTTAGACCCGGGGCTTACATTCATTCCACGGCTTTAATCGATGAAATCAATGAAGCCTTGCACAGAACATTCGAAAAGATATGGAAAACAGTCGATGATCCGCGAGAAGAGAATTCTATGAAATTAGTGTACTTCGAGAAATATGATCGAGTCATGTATCAGTTTCATGGTAGTTTACTTAAAAAAACCCAGCCTTAGCCATCCGTTTTCCCACTGGCTTAGCTTACAAACTCGGAATAGGGAGTGAGAAACTCATCATTCCCAATGAACCCATGACTACGTGGTTGAACGTGACTTACTTACCTAACCATACCATGGATTTGTACGAAAATCTGAAATCCATGTACGTGTATTGCGATGTGGTGGATCCGCAGGTGGTGGGGTCCAACGAATTGAAATTATTAAGAGTGGTTCCTTGTACCTTTCATCAAGATGATAGACAACAAGCCAAATGGGAACCTATCCGAGCATAATATTTGAAACTGAGTAAAAAACATTTCGATACCATCGATATTCACATCATGACCTCTCTGGGGACCCCCATGCCCTTTTTAAATGGAAGAACGATCGTGAAACTTCATTTCCGAAAAGTGTATTGAAGAGAAAAGTCGTGTGACGATGAAGTATCATCGCAGAGTCAGACGACAGAAAGGACACGGATTATTTTCCATTCTCCTTCCCATGCTGGTTACGGCCATAGCCGGCGCCGTTCAAGGAGGCAAAGGCATGAAAAGAAAAAAGACGGGTCGCAAAAAGTATAAAAAGCGGGTAAGGCTCTGAAAGGGGTCAGTCTTGACAAAGATGCAGTATCAACGAGGTTTATTACACCAGCGGGGTCATGGGTGGGGTAGTCTCTTAAAAACAGTCGGTAAACTAGCGGCTCCATTGATCGGTCAGGTCGTTGGAGGGTTACTGGGAGGGAGCCCCGCACCACAAACAGGCGATGGATATTTTGGAGATTGGTCCAAGAATTTTGCTCGTGGCCTTGTTAACACGGCCGGTAAAGTCATCGGAGGATTTCTCTTGCCCAATATAGTACCGCCACCACAAGGGGGGAAAGGTTACATCGATTTCCTCAAAAAGGTTAACCCCACGCAATGGGGAAAAGGTTTATTCACCGATTTGCTCAAATCGGGAGCTAAAAGTGCTTTATCAGCAGTCGCTAAAACGGGGTTAGATGTCTTAGAAAATAAACGGTCTCTCAAAGATGCCATCAAGACACACGGAGTACAAGCCATCAAAAATACGGGTCGTATGGCCATGCCGAGAATTCAACAAAAATTAAGATCCCGTCAAGGGGACAGTGTTTTAGCGGGGATGGTGAAACGAGGAGCACGACAATCCATGAAAGCCGGGTACCGGACGGGGTTAGATGTCTTAGAAAATAAACGATCTCTCAAACAAGCACTCAGAACTCACGGAAGGCAGGCGTTAGCAACCACTATGAGGAGAAAGAAAAGAAGAAAACAGAGAGGAAAAGGCTTTTTTACCGATTTACTCAAAACGGGTGCTAAACAAGCTTTGACGGCCGCCGCAAAAACGGGGTTAGATGTTTTAGAAAATAAGAGATCTCTCAAAGACGCTCTTAAGACACATGGTATACGAGCCGCTAAGAATACAGCCGGTATGGCCAAACATCGTCTCTTAGCAAGAGGGGGACCCCGTAAAAGACAGGCCGGTGCACGAGGACATCGTAAGAGACAGTCCAAGACCCCCTCTCAACAACGTCTCTTAGGAGGACCGCGTAAAAGAAAGCCCCATGCACCGGTCCGGGGTAAGAAGAAACGATATCTCGACATTTTCGACTGAACCTATAAAAAGGAGATGTGGGGGAGGGGTGAACCCATTTGATTCCTAACAACGATCAGTAACACATCGTTCAAAAATGATGCACAGAGAATCCTGCGCGTGTGGGACCGACAGTTTGGAACTGTTTAAAGTTCCCCCGACAAACGTCACTTTAGAAGACTCTAAATGGATGGAATATTACCCGATTTCCAGTACGTTAAATTCGGATACGGCTCCCATTGAATTTGAAATCAAAGGTCAAGGAGATGAATATCTGGATTTATCTCAATCGTATCTCCAGATGGTCTGTAAATTCACCAAAGCAGACGGGACGGCTCTCACGGGAGCGGGTTCTACTTCCACCCCGGTCAATAACATCTTACATTCCTTATTCAGTGAAATCGATGTGAGTCTCAATGGCAAAGTCATTACCCCCGGAACGGATACTTATCCGTACAAAGCCTACTTGGAAAAATTACTGTCTTATACCCCAAAACTCTGAAAACTCAGATGAGAGCCTGTACCTTGTGGGAAAAAGATACCGCCGGTCAAATGGAAGATCGAGAGTATTCTGGTCTGGTTCAACTTCCAAAGGATTTTACCGTAGTTGGTGATAAAGTCACCATCAATGCAATGCTACCCACCCCAATATATCCCGACGATTCTCAGAATGTGGGATTGAGAAAACGTCACCACAAAATAAATAACAGTAAGGAAATTGTCTTGATGGACCGTTTACATCTGGATTTGTTTCAGCAAGAGAAATGTCTGCCGAACGGAGTAGACGTACGTCTCCGATTCAATCGTGCCAGACCTCAATTCTACATGATGACCGATGCCGGAAGTAGTGGGAAAGTAGCCATTCAAAGTATGGTGTTGTGGGTGAGAAAAGTCAAACCGACTCCAACGATCATCAATCTGATCAATCAACAGCTGAGTACTCAAACAGCTAAATACCCATTGAGAAGAATGGAAGTGAAAACGTTCACGATCCCCACCGGGACCCAATCGAAAATCACCGATCACCTATTCCAAGGCCAGATGCCCAAACTCATCCTCTTGGGGTTTGTGGAAAACGCCGCCTTTAACGGGGATGATGCTAAAAATCCGTTTAATTTCCAAAATCAGAAAATCAAAAAATTAGAAGTCAGTATCAATGGAGACATGATGGAAACTCGTCCCCTGGAACCGAATTTCACGGCCGATCAGTATCTGAGATCGTATTTAAGTCTGTACAAAGGATTAGGAAAATTAGGGCAAGATTGGGCTCCGGACATTACTCTGGAAGAGTATAAAAACGGTTACACCCTATGGTGTATGGATTTCACCAAAGATCAAGAAGCTCAGACGGATAAATTTCATCTCATACAGACGGGGAACCTGAGAGTAGAAGTACAATTTGCCGACAGCATAGCGACGACCTTAAACTGCGTGGTGTATGCCGTCTTTGACAATTTGCTAGAAATCAACAAACAACGAGAAGTCAGCATCGATTACTGATGGACACGTATCAATTGAGAGACGTCTTATCTCGAGATTTAGGCCCTGCGTTTGGAGGTGTGTATCCTAGAGATGTATTACCGGAGATCTTACCCCACCCAAAAGCGATCGTGATCAATACAGACCCTCATCATCGCCCCGGAGCCCACTGGGTGTGTTTGTATTTGAACAGCCCCATCATAGAATATTTTGATTCTTACGGATTACCCCCGATGCATCAAGAAATCAAAGCGTTTATGCGACGCCACGGAGACACTTGAATTCATAACACGAATTCTTATCAAGCGTTGAACACGGATGTCTGTGGACAATATTGTGTGTATTATCTACATCAACGCCATCGTAAAAGAAAAACGGTTCAAGATTGGTTACTTCCTTGGAAAGGCACGGCGTTACAACGAGATCGTTATGTAGCCCAATGGTTTAAAGAGACATTTCGTAAACCTAGAACCCATAAAGGACAAAGTTGTCAATGTCATGGTACTAACTTGTCACTGATGTAATTGTTCAAATGTTTAATTGTTCAAATGTTTAATTGTTTACAAAATAAAAATTTAAAAAAAAATCTGTGTTGTGTGTACCTATATAAGACAGGTTTGCCACAATAAAAAATCAGTCTACTTAGACATGGATTACGTGCCTGTTTATAGAAGAGTCAAACTAGTGAGAGAAACTCCTCAAAGTATGGCATGGACTTTTATCTTAGACAATGCAGGACCGGAGGATATCGCTAAAATCGTTCAGAGTGAATACCAGTATTTGATCATGACCCGAGATCAACAAACGTTAAGAGGATTAATTCAAATGAAACACTGGAGAACGAAGCGTAACATGAGGTATTTCGTTCATCCCCTATGTTGTTGGAAAGCATATGAGAATAGTCTCGCATCCGAAAGACTATGTTACATGACGGGAGACTATGAAGAACACGGCAAGTTATTAACTATCAACATTGTGTAACTTTATCGAGTTTCTTAATAAAAAATAAAAGTGCAACTGGTGTTAGTTTTTGTTTCTCTCAACCATTGTGATCAACAACCTCTTTTCATAAGATGTGTGTGGCCCTGAAAAGGGCCGGGGGTGTAAGGGGTAAACCCCTTATTTCTTTGCCTTCTTGTTTCGGTGGCGCCTCTTCAATGGCTTCTTGGGGGCATCTGGCACTCCTTCATAGAAGAAGTGCCACTCAAACTCCCCATCTGGCCGGAACACAATGCGCCCCGGGGGTCGCTCCACCAGGCGAAGTTCTGCATCCCAGTCCTCGCGCTGATCCTCCGGGACCACGTTGTGGTTCGTGATGGGCGGACTCGGTACTTGACTCATCTTCAATTCTTCTTTCTTCAATCTTCTACAACAGTGCTGGATCACCAGTGAAGCGAACTGGCGAGCGCGCCGGTATATATCAGGAAAGCGCGGACCTCCTCGAAAACATCCCTCGCTTCGGAGACGAAGCCAAGATGGCGGTCGTCAAAATGGCTGATTTGTGCTTTCGAGAAGAGAGTTTTTTCTCATTTTCTTTTTCTAGACAATCGATGTCTGTGCATGGTAGATTTAATCTGATAGATTCTAGGGCGCGGAATTCGTTAAACTTATTTTTATTTTGCTACGTCGCATAGTTTTCAAAGAAACAGAGGTCAAAGAGCTCGAGTCGAGGCTCGATGTTTCTTCTCGACCTCTTTAATGATTCATTTCTCACGTCTGTGAGGCAGTAGAAACCTCAATGATAGTTAGATCGATAGAGAAAAACCTATTTCATCCTATTTTAATCCCACTTTCGATAGGCCCCCGAACCTTTGACAAAGAAACCCCATGATTGACACTCAACAAACACACCGGGTGAATGTGACTTATAAAAACGAAAGCTGTACCCTCGACACGCATCATTCACATCATGAGTGTGACTTATGTGCAGGGAGATTTACTCACTATGAAAGTCGATGGTATTGTACAACAATGTAATTGTTTAACGGTAAAACCTCATGGATGAAGTCAAAGTATTGCTGACAAATATCCGTGGGGTAACTTGTATGCTACTCGGAGACCCTTAGGCCATAGAAATCTAGCCATAGAAGTTGATCGAGGAATGCTTGGCACGTTACGCATCTTATCAAATGCTAGCGATCCTGATGTGATTTGTTTCTTAGCCCAGTGGGATTACGGAAAAGGAACTCAACGTATTCCCCGCTATCGAGATACACCCGAACAGCGAGAACTATGGTTTCAACAATGTTTACGTGAATTGGGCACATTATCGTACAAGACTTTAGCCTTCCCTTATAAGATTGCCTTTGGCTTAGCGGGAGGAAATTGGACTCATTACAGACAATGTATTCAAGACTTTGCTTATAGGTATGATCAACAAGTGTATATTGTCATTAAAACATGTATTTGTTAATAAAGTGCAACTGGTGTATTTTTTGTTTCTCAATCATTGCCATAAAAGCATCTTTTCGTAACATGTGGGGTGGCCCTAAAAAGGGCCGTTTGGTCCTAAGACCGACTTTTTGATCAATGCCTGGCTCCGGTAAATCGACATAACGGGCACCGTCCCCGGGTGTGTTTCCTCTCTTCTATACGCTCCACACACATGCAGCAAGCTGGGCGCTGCCCACATCCCCCGCACGTAATACCGGAGTGTACCCTGTCTTGCCAGCAGACAGGGCACTTAAACCAGATAGGAACCGCCCTATCTGCCCAGCCAGGGACAGTCATAGGGTGGTTCCTTGGGGGATGACTTGCCACAGGTGCGTGGGCTGGTCTCGGTGGCGGAGTCCTCCCTGCAGACCGGATGGTAGGTGGTGGGGGTCTTGCCGGGGCTGCTGGTCTTGGTGGTGATGGTGGCGGCGTGTCTGGGACCAACAGCGACGGACTCTGGCCCGGGCTTGGAGGTGGCGCCGGGGACGGTGACCTCGGTGAATACTCCACCGGCGACGCTGGCGACTCGTTCATCGGCACCGGACTGTATTCCTCCGGTGCCGATGGGATCGTTGGTGGTGGTGCTGTAGGCGTCGCCGGGGAGTAAGGTGGGGGTGGTGAGGGTGGCTGTGGGGCCCGTCGGCGTGGTCTTGTAGCCGTAGACATCCGAGCGGTGCGGCGGCGACTCCTCCCTTCATACTCTTGCCGCACTCGGTCGATGATCTCACGGGCCCCACTGCGGTCGAAAGGGGAGAAGGTGCTCAGGTCGTTCTGAGAACGCACGACCCAATTCTCCCCTACCCGTTCCTCAGCCACCACTACCAGCCGGTACCGAAATCCAGGCAAGGTCTGAAAATTGTAGATTGGGTCTCTTCTTCCTTCAGTCATTCTTCAATAATCTTCTTTCTTCTATAACTTCTTAAAATCAGTGCTGGATCACCAGTGAAGCGAACTGGCGAGCGCGCCGGTATATAACGAGAGAGCACGGACCTCCTCGAAAACATCCCTCGCTTCGGAGACGAAGCCAAGATGGCGGCCGTCAAAATGGCGGATTTGTGCTTTCGAGAAGAGAGTTTTTTCTCATTTTCTTTTTCTAGACATTCGATATCTGTGCATGGTGGATTTAATCTGATAGATTCTGGGGCGCGGAATTCGTTAAACTTACTTTTATTTTGCTACGTCGCATGGTATATAAATAATCAAAGGTCAAAGAGGTCGAGTCGAGGTCCAATGTTTCTTCTTCGCCTCTTTAAAAATTTATTTCTCGACCATGTACATCCATAACAACATCTCATAAGGTATATTCGATAGAAAACACCTTATTTGATTCGATTTTCACTCTACCTTTAGGATTTTCTGGATTCCTCAGCAAATAAACCCTTCTCCGAGAGACTCAACAAAACACAGCTTTCGTTTAAACAATTTTATTCATGTCACATATTTCAAATACATAACTCCCACACACAACACCAATACACATGTCTTTTTAAAATAGGGTCCAACATTTTTTCATTTCTCGAATCCTGCGTTGAAATCGATAACGATCAGCGGCTACAGTCATCCAGATACTTTTCCGGTCTTCTTCGGGTAACAGATACACTTCATTATTGTCCAGATTAAAAGTTACACATTTTCTTGTATTTTGTTGTACATGTGAGGAAGATACTGCACTCGAAGGGTCTCGATCACGCCACTGATGTGTGGCTTTGTTCTCTTTAATTCCTCGGCTACTAAATGAATCAACACCAATCCGTCGCTGTTGATACGGTTCTCGAGCAAATGTCTGCATATCCAGCAATATTCGTCTAAAGTGATTGGAAATAATACCGAACGAAGATAGGATTTCAATTTTTGAAAATCTGGCAAGTTTTCTATTTCCTCAATACACTGTAGGACAAATGTTTTTTCGATGTTATCCCTGGCAGTCATGATCCCGCAATGAAAAATCAAACTGGTGAAAGTTCTTTATATTTTATGTATACTTCTCGAAGCCAGTCCTTGGTTATACTTTCAATCTCGGCGACTTTTTTCTGGCATGCGTTTCTTGAATTCTTCCCCCACGACATAAATTAACATCAACCCCGCATCGTTATAGAGATTGATGTACACCTGGTTCCGTAGATCTGTATATTGGTCCAGAGTCAATGGAAACACTCCCGCTATCAGAAATATTTTAGCAAATTGAAACACCACATCGTCTTGCATTCTCTCGACCCATTCTAATGCATGCTTATGCGCTTTTTCTGCGATGTTGTCACTTTCAGCCATGATTTGTAAATGACTAAAATGAATACAAGTATCCGCTTTTTCTGCGATGTTGTCACTTCCAGCCATGATTCGATAATGAAGGAAAACTAGTTAAAACGGATCATTTCCATGAATCCTTCTTGTAAACATTCCTGTAGAATGATCTCGATGTCTCGGATTTGATCGGGGATGATTTTCTTCAGTTCCTCAGCATACAGATAGATCATGATCAATCGCCCAGGATTCGTGTCTTTAACTAACGATCTACCAATCCTCTGAAAACTGTCAAGACTCCCCACCTCGTGTATCGCCGATTGTACATAAGATTTAGCAGATTTATACCAAGACGAATTTTCAACAATCTTGACAAAATCTATAATACAAGTATGACCGTCTAACCTAGTGTTGGAAGTTCCACCCATAGTGAATAAATAAGTTAAGAAAACATTCGTATTAATAGGGAAAAGGTCTTGGAGTGCAGAGAATATTCTAGATTTGATACAATAGGATTGTTCAAGTTCAATTAGTGCACTAGCACGCGCCGGTCGCGAGATGTTCTAGATGAAACCGGTTTTTCCAGAAAAAAAGATGATGCAATAGAGCGCTGTACAGTAGCACGCGCTAACATTCTCGAGCATTACACTGCTAGTCATGGACAACAACGTATGGGAAGAATTGAAAGAGATGCGTCGAATGAGAAATCGTAGGAGAAGATCTAAAAATTGGTGTTTTGAATATGTCTTGCAAGAGAGGGAAACGGAACATGCCATTCTGATAGATTTGGAAGATTGCTACCGCGACAATACTGTAATAAGTTTATGATTGCCCAGTTTTACACGCTGTCTAACGGAACCAGAAAAGTGTCGGGATTCATGCGTTTGAAAAAACGTCGTAACAGAGGCGGTGCATGGCGGCAGCTTTTTTGTGCAAACATTTATTGGCTGGAAACAATCAACGTGATGAATTTCCGAGGTAGCAGAGCTCAAAAAATAGAAAACGCCATTACCTCAGCAGATCACAGTTATAACTTTTATGATGTAGATTATCCCTACGAATTTGGCCCAAGAGATTATTAAAAACACACACACACATACAAAACAGCCCTTTTCAGGGCTATTTTAAACACCAATATAAGTTCCATTGCACTAAAGTCAATGTGTATCAATGTGCACTAGCACGCGCTGGTCACGAGATGTTCTAGATGAAACCGGTTTTTCAAGTTCAATTAGTGCACTAGCACGCGCTGGTCGCGAGATGTTCTAAATGAAACCGGTTTTTCCAGAAAAGATGCTGCAGCCACGTGCTCCCCACGAGACAGAATAGTCTAGACATTTTGCTGGCTATAAAAGCGGAGCCCAAGTGTCAGTCCTCATTCGATCTTCAATCACCTTCCAGAAGACATGGCTCAGAAACAAATAGAATTTGTGGACAAAGCTCAGAAGAAAATAGATCAGATGGTACAGAACCAGATAGCGCCACAGAAAGACTACATTCCTCTGAAGAAAGCTATGGCTGTCGATCAGGAGTCCGAAATGGGGAAGACCTCGAGCTTCTATCTCCCGCCTCAGAAAGACTACATTGCTCAACAGTGAAGATGCCCCAGACCTCGAGCTTCAATCTCTCGCCTCCGAACCAGACCTCGAGCTTCAATCTCTCGCCTCCAGACTACATTGCTCAACAAGTGAAGATGACCGAGACCTCGGATTTCCTCCCTAGCCAGAATCCGACAGACCCGGGATTAGGCTTCTATTTTCCCGATTCACAGGATGCTACGGGACTAGAGTTGGGATTATACGATAAACCACCCTTCGGTAGAGAAGATTCCCGCATGAGCAGGACCGATTTCGCCATCATTACGACCACACTGGATGGTGTTATTAACCGGATCAACGTGATGGCTGATGAAATCGCCAATCACACCGCGGTGCTGATGAAAAAAATCGAGGAATTAGCAGCAACCAGAACCCATAAGGACTTCACCACCAGAGCTAGGAAGGACCCAGCCACTAACCCCTGTTTTACGTGTGGAGAAACGGGACATTGGTCGCCAGATTGCCCCCAGAAAGTCAAGAAAACTGTGGAAAAGGACCCTTGTTACAAGTGTGGGAAATTAGGCCACTGGATCAGCGACTGCCCAAGAGATGAAGACGAATTGATGGCTATGATTGGTGAGGTACCCGGCACAAAACCTCCGGTCATAAGAGAGTACACCCCATCGGAGATGTGGAACCCACCACCCCCTAAGAAAACGAGTAAAGAGATGAGTGAAGGAGAACCCCCTAAAAAGAAGAGAAAGCTGAGCCGAAAGAATAAAGGTGTGTGATAAAACTTGTGTGGACTTTATTCTGACAATTTTAATGTTTAACTGTATAAAATTGTGTTCAATTGTTATTCAAATTGTTTATTTAATAAATGTGTAAACTTCACATCATGCGTTTTTATTCATACCACTGTGGATTTTAAAGGATTAACACACCGATAAAACACAGGCCTTGTCGTCATAGCGACTTTAACCCCACTGTTACGTCATAGCGCTATCGACCCATTGTTGCGTCATAGCACGCGCTCCTATCTCATAGCGCTCTAGTTCATACCCGCCCAGCCGTCCTAGCACGCGCATAGCACGCGCTACCTCACCACGCGCAACCCTAGTCCGCTCTCCAGTGCGTTCTAAAACTTGACCTTTTGACCTCAAAACTGCACTCAGTTGAACCAGCCATCGGGGGGCGTTATACTACTTTCGAACATGCGACCTCACGGTTACGAACCAAAGGGTATATCACTGAACTACCGCGATCGGTTCCATATAAGGACTAGTTGAACATACATGTAGCTAGCAATGTGGAATCTTGTGCCGGGAGACCCCCCCCCCTTCCTTCATAAATATGACATTTTATATATAGATGTCGAAAAAAAGCATGCATGTACGTTTTATTTTGTCAAAATGCACTTGTTCCGGGGGGGGGGGCAGGAATTGTGGTTACGGGGGCGCCACTTTATGAGGCAGGGGGTCGCAGAGAGGGGGGGGGGCGCCTTGAGGCGGCCCCCAGTGTGTCCAGGGGACGAAGCTTCTGGATTTTACAGATTTTATAGGGCTTGAAATATGTCATTTTTAATAATGTAAAATTAATAAAATGACACAAATTTTAAGGGTTTCTAGAAAAATTAAGTTCTTTCAATAAAGTAATTCAAGAAATCAAAAGATTTTGTCATTCATTTCTCCGAGAATGGAAGAAATTATTGCTTCTTTTAAATACATTTTTCTAAACAAGATACCAAGATTTACCTTAAATTTAAATTGGAGGGGGGGGGGGGGTAGGGCGGGTGCGCCCCTCTTAAATCCGCCACTGACTTCGCCCTCCCCCTGTAGGCCCCCACCCCCTCCGCCAAGGCTTTGCACTGGACTAACTAAGGATATTAAGACAGTCCCCAGACATCCAGCAGTTTACTGCATCCTTTCGTTCAGAATTATCTAGATCAGCCAGTGGTTAAATAGGAGACTAGTTTGAATATGCTGATCACATTAGACGCATAAAAGCGATCAATTAATTGGGGAGGGGGGGTGTACGCCATTAAACTTAGCAAATACGGTACATTCCTGCGAAACGTGGCTCCTGAACTTTACCTCTTCAACATCTCGCGCATTACCAAATTCGATAAATGATAACTTAAGATTAATCTATTGAATAGTTGTAACAAGCCAAACTCGATGTTAACAATTGGTGGGGACCCAAGGGCCGAATTAAGTCCCCCGAATCTACTGAATTCTGACTAAATAAAAATGTGCACGCTTTTTTGGACAGTTCTATTTAAAAAAAATAATCGGGGGGGGGGGGGGGTCGCCATTACTATAGCTAGCTACGTATTTTTAAAAATAACTAGTCCTGCATGGACCTGGTCGCGGTAGCTCAGTAATATATCGCTTGTTTTGTGGGCGAGAGGTCGTGAGTTCGAGAACCGTTACTGCCATTGCCGCATCAAATCTAAGACATAAACAAAGACAGTGATTACTCCTTTGCCAAACACTCGGCATTTAAAAGTGAGAATCACGGGTCTTTCCGTAATGACCTTAAAATCAGATATTCCGTATCGCTGCACAGGCATTGGCACGATAAAGAACCGTCATTGCTACGGCCCTGTGTGCTAAGCACGTCTACAGATGTGGTATATCAGTGACGTTAACCAATAAAATCCTTCGTAACAAATCAAAATAAACATTCCCTGGATACAATACAAATGAAAAATTATACAATGCAAATGGAAAATATAGAATACAAATGGAAAATTATATAATACAAATGGAAATTATACAATGCAAATGAAAAATTATACAATGCAAATGGAAAATATAGAATACAAATGGAAAATTATACAATACAAATGGAAAAGATCAAATATTGCAACGTTTGACATGCCATAGATATTGGAACAAATCAAACTTTAATATAGTGATTGTGTTTGAAATGTGTGACTGTTCTTTATACATTTATTCACTATTTTGAATAATTGGTCTGAAATTATTGCTACAGTAACTTTTGTAAATGTTTTCATCTTAAATTTGATGTTTTCTTCACATTAATCTTCAAATCAAAATACTGAAAAATGATAATTTTGATTACAGGCAATTTTCTTTGTGAAATGACAATTTGAAAAAAGAGTAATGTGACAAGGACTTAATTGTATTTTAGTTTGCCCTGATACAAGTATATGTATGTTGTACTATAATAATAGTAGAATAAATATTTTTATATGTACCAGAAAATATCTTTGATAGTTTACTTTGAATAAAAAAAGCTTATTGAAATCTCATTTTTTGTTCATTTTTGATTAATCTGAATTTGATAAGTTGAATGAAAGATGACAAATGATCAAATTTACTTTTAAGTAATGATCAAATTTACTTTCAAGTAATGTCAATTAAGAATAATTAAAGATGAAATTTACTTCCAAGTAAAGCCAGTTAGGAATATTAAAGATGTGTAATGATGAACTTTACTGTCCAGTAAAGTCAGCAGAAGTTAACTTTATGACAAGTAAAGGTGAAATTTCAGGACATCATATATCTGCTTTACTTGATTAAATACTAAGTTTAATGAACCTTAAAGTCCCTGAAATTTCATATTTACATTGAAGTAAAGTTAAGACAATGTGGGACATTACATTACCTTTAAGTCAAATTAAAGTTAATGTTTACCAACTTTGCCTTAAATCAGTAAAGTTATTCAAAGGCAATGTAAATACTAAATTTACATTGCATTTACTTGCTTTGTAAAGCCGTTTTTTCATGCAGTGTATGTTCCACAATATCAGTGAATTTGAAGCAATCAGGACTAAATCTATGAATAACAAAATGATACATGCATATGAAAGGAAAATATCAACGATGAATATTCTTTGATTAAAAAATGTTTTTAAACAAAAATCACAGCAAGTCATTATGGAAAACTGCCTATTAAAATAGTTTCATATCATAGTATATAATGAAGAAAACAGAATACTAAAATCCTTTGACAATATAACAAGTAACTTTGTTTATATGATATTTTCAATTTCAAATCATGCGCATTGAAAACAAGAGAGAATTACAAGAATGTGGAATTCACAATTTCGCCGTTTTAGTTGGGTAATTATCAACAAGTTCCCTGAATGTCCGATGTACATAACAGTTATCTATGGATTCAAAATCGAATATCGATAAGCATTTGCGTCTGAGATTTTCATATACAACACAGAGTAAAAAAGTGTTTTTCGTCCTCAATATCCACACTAGCACAGATATGGAGACGTCACCAAGACCGGTGAAGGGGCTTCAAATTTAGGCCTTTGCTCGGCGCTTACGGCCATTGAGCAGTGAGGGTTCTCTAGCGTGCCACACCTACTGTGTAATGGGACATCCGTTTTAAAGACCCGTGACATTCACAGCTGATGCTGATCGTTTGGCGATGGAACTGTCACTACCTGTTTTAACGACTAAGGTCTGTCGCGACCGATATTCGAACCCCGGTATTCTACATGCGGGGCGAACGCCCTAACCTAGACCACCGCGGCGGTCTCATTACTGAAGAAAAACAATAACAAAGATGAGAGGGTATTCCCTGCCGGATCCCGTTCAAACAGTAAAATTAAAATGTTTGAAATCCGTGTTATCTTCACACATGATTCTGTAATCTCATAAAAACAAGCTATTACACGGTACACTGGAGACAAAATGACATTTCTTTCGCACATCTACAAATTCAATAACATGTAAGATCATCCTAAATAGGTTTATTCTTAATCTCATGTGTAGTTTCTGAGATTCAAGACAATATAAAAAGTCACTTTTGAGATATTAGTTTCTAAAATCAAATGAGTGACAAGGCACTTCTAAACATGCACCTCGTTGAACTCCAACTCAAAATTAAATGTAACATCTTAAAACTCTCATTTACAATATCGGAAAACTTTAACTTGATATTCCAGAAATTAGTGCGGAAATATAATCCTCTAAATAAAAAATATGCCAATAACTTGTATGATAAGTGATGTAATAGAGACAAAACCCAGCGAATTTACGTTAAGATATATGTAGTATTCCCGAAAATTGGTGTTCGCGTTTCCGAAAAAGCACGTGCACAAAATTGTATGAAAAAAATTATAGATGTCTTATCGGTCACCTGAGTATTACTTAAAAGTATCACTAGCCCCAAGGGCTATAAAATTTAGAATGATTTTGTCTCGGACGGACCTCGCAAGCTCGGTCCGTCTACGCGCCAAAAAACTCGGTCGTCATATTTTCCCATACAAAGTCTATAACCTATAAGTATAGCATTATTACGTCATGAATAAAAGTTGTTCCCGCCTTTTTTCAAAAAGAGCTTGATAACTGTTAACTTTCATCCGGATTATTGCTTAGGAAAAGGTGTGCCCATCCGTCGAGCAAAATGAAATTAATATATATTGTGTATTAAGAGAAGAGGAAAAATGTGTTGGAATATTTTGCTCGACGCGTGGGCTGTATGTTTTCTGAAAGGAAAACACTCTGAATTTATGAAAATTTTCATTGATTTTTGCATTTTTGGCAATTTTATGCCAACTTCACGCTCCTGTCATACAACACAAAGCAATTTTGGATCAAATTAAACGTAGTTTGAATTTGCTTATATATTCCTTATTTGAATGCCAGAATTTTGAACTTCTGGGCCAGATGACTGTAGAAACTGTCCCTACTTTGGATCCTTTTCTGCTTTTCCTAGATATGCATTTACATGATATACAGTATCAAGAAAATTAAAGAAGTCTATCTGGAAACCTGGACGAAGATTATGAGGGGCTCCCTGCGGAGACTTTACTCAGATTATTAACCTGCATTTTGAAAATAAAGACTAATCATATTGGGAATATAAATAAATGTTCAAGACCCGTTTACATGTACACAAAGTTAGCATTCAATTTAACTGAAATAAAATTATTGCATTTCAGTATTCTGCAATATAAACAATTACATTAATTCTAAACAAGAAAATAAATCAATTTGAAATTAAAGTTTCACTTATTCACTCCAAAATAGTTTTAAAACCAGGTTTCTGTGCTTCGACACTGAAAACATTGAAGTCGAAATTTGGCTTTGAATTATAATCGTCAAAGGTGGCTCTAATACTGGATGAGCTGTGGGGCCGATTTGTTTTGAATGGTTCTTGGTAGGGGGGAGGGGGTGAAAATGGTTTGTCATAAAAGGTCCCACAAGTCTGTAATGGCGGCTGTCCATTTATCAGAGATTCTCCGCTGTACAGCATAGGAGCGCTTCTGAAAGAAAATACATAATGTATCCTGTTTTTCTCAAAGAGATCAAGAATCTACACCCTATATATTGTCATATTTCGAAAAGTGATTGTAGTATGACAGGAGAAGATAACGAACAGTGATCAATCTCATAACTTCTATAAGCAATACAAAATAGAGAGTTGGACAAACGCGGACCCCTGGACACACCAGAGGTGGGATCGGGTGTCCAGGAGGAGTGAACATCCCCTGTCGACCGGTCACACCTGCCATGAGCCCTATATCTTGATCAGGTAAACGGAGTTATCAGTGTGCCAAGAACGGCCTAACAATCGGTATGAAACACGTCAGACAGCATTTGACCCAATGATAGTTTGTGTTGGCAAATTAGATTGTTATAACAACCATAAAATTTGAGAAATGCTGACTTTAAACGTGACTGTTGAAACCCCTGTACCATCAACTTGTTTGTCAGTAGCTTGCCTCGATTTGAAAACTGACCATACGCAGAACAAGCTCTTGCGTATGGAATCAGTTGAGAGATATAAACACCATATGCAGGTGATAATGAAATATTACTACATGAATATGGGAAGTGGACGATGGAGAATCTGAAATCATCCCGTTTTTCATATAGTTGAGTTGTTAGTTTGCCGTTAATATCTACTTTCAATAAAATATCTAAGTATGAAACAGAAGTGGACGACTCTGTAGTGTTTTTTGTATATAGCATTTTCTAAGACATTGTTCATTTTTAGTCTACATGTATATCGTTGTGTAAGGAAGTATGTGACGTCCACTAGTACAAAGTGAATACGTCTTAGCATATCTAAATATTTATCTTAATTTTATTATTACCTTAAAACAGTTTTGTGTATAACACAGCATCAGCATGTGTCAAAATATTTATTCATTACTTACTACAGCCAAAATATATAAACATTCATTTCTTTTTCATTTTGTCTCCTTTTTTTAATTGATATTAAGTAAAAGGTAAAACATAAACTTTTAAATATTCTAGACATTGAGTTTTGTTTAGTAACAGGGGGGTTGGGGGGTTGGAATAAGGGTTTAGCTATATTCAGAAAGTTTTCAGGAAAACGTCTTTGAATAAAAAATCTTTCTATTTCGATAAGTTCAGCATTGATACAAATATTTTCTTTGTAATTTTGCTTTAATTTTGAAGATGTAAGAATGTAAATTGCATCCATTTCAAAACATACTTACGGTCCAGATTGATTCTACTTTCTGTGATCTTAATTAGTGGTTTATTATATTTATGGAGGATCAAGTGAGGAATAAAAATATCTTCAGGCTGATCATGGATCAAAACATTATTTGTTGCCTTTGTGCCAATTATGAATATTTAATGTTTTTCTATTATAAAGTGAAGGCCTAGTCTTTTTTTTTTTTAAAGTCTGCATTGCTTTTACCAGTGACTTTCGCTTCGAGCAGTGACTTTCGACTTCACCAGTGACTTTCACTTTGACAGTGACTTTCGCCTTGACCAGTGACTTTCACTTTGACAGTGACTTTCGCCTTCACCAGTGACTTTCACTTTGACAGTGACTTTCGCCTTCACCAGTGACTTTCACTTTGACAGTGACTTTCGCCTTGACCAGTGACTTTCACTTTGACAGTGACTTTCGCTTTGACCAGATGACTTTGCCTCCCATCATATCACACCATATGTTCATAAGCAACGTTTGTGCTTTAGATGAGATTATAATGTCTCTACGTTGCAAAGTAACGGACCGAACAAAGAATTTTACTCTCTCTTTCTCTGTTCTAACAGTGACCTTGACTGTGGACAAATGTCTTTGTTCATGGACTTAACACACTACCAGAATATTGCCAATCTCTGTATAATATGTGTTTCTAATATTTCTCCAATACAAAAGTGTGACCTGGACAAAATTTTCAAACCTTTTTATCCATTACCTTGGCCAAATAGCATTGGTTTAGGGTCATGCCATGGCATCTGACCATAGGCAACCTTTGTGCTTATCATGATATTCTAATTTCTCTTCATAGCAAAGTTAGAATTTAAACCTGAGAGATGTTCGTTATATTATCTATCAGTCTTCAGTAACAGATGACAACCTACAAGTTTCCGCCACCATTTTATTTGTTCATGGTTTTATTCCCTCACGTGTGGTCCTTTATTAGACTCATTTTGAATGGATGCAGAAACCTATTAAAATTCAGTTTACAGAGGAGGCAAAATTTCAGCTGATTTAGACACTGGTTAAAACGAGAATAATAAATCGGAACCTTTGGCTATCGAAGCACATGCTAATGTCTTTCCATGACAAGTTATGCCCCGGACAAAACATTCACCAGGATCTTGTCCTTGGTCCTGACTCATCATTTTGTCATAACCAACCATTGTATCAAATACTGACCTTTACCAAATGAACTTTAATTAGGGTCATTACACATCATTTTGCCAAAAATAATCTATGTGTCAAGTATGAGCTTCTGGTGTATCTCGATAACAGAATCATGGCTCGGCAAAATCGCTAGACAAATAAATACCATGTTTCTTATTCATCCCAAGATTTTTTCAGAGGGTATAAAAGCTGATTAAGCTGACAGATTTTAAGAGATTTATACTCTGTATCAATTAACATTTGAAAAGCTCTAGGCTGGATTTAAGCGTTAAAAGTTAAAATTTAATGCCACCTGGCCCACACACTACGCACTGATGCCATAGTTTCTGTGTAATTTTTCGGTTTCCCCTTTTCTATACACTCCTCTTAGATTGGTCACTATTCGTTAGCTTCACCTTTTTTCATAGGTATGAGAAAAGTTCATTACGTTTCTGTAAGTATCATAGGGCTCACGGCGGGTGTGACTGGCCGACAGGGAATACTTACTCTTCCTAGGCACCTGGACCCATATTTACTAAAGTTCGTAGACGTAGACGTAAACGTAGGATTTACGTCTGACTTAAGATTAGAGTTACGTACTCATAAAATGGTATTCACAAAACCGTTCGTAGCCGCAAACGTAACTGCACTTACGCATGCGCAGTGGCTATTTTCACTTCGAAGCGTAAAAAGTGTGAATTAGCTCATTTACTTTGAATTGCCTGCGCTACCGCCGCATTATGACGAAAAAGAACACAGAACTTTGTGAGAAAGCAACGAATTTCAACGTATACGTATGCCTGCCAACGGCATGTCGATCAACTGTACCGTTATTCAGTGTTGTTTACAAATCCAAATGGAAGGTTCATCAAATTTAACGTATTTGACTTGTGCATGGATCTGCGATGCTGTAGGTGTTCAAAAAGAAGTCGGCATGGACTGACAAGTAAGTTAAGTTGTTTGTGTAGTAATAATTAACCTTAAATGTTTTACCACTGACTATTCGTCACTAGGCCCCTAAATAATGTTAAATTGACTTCAAGGGGATTCAGTACATGACATACATCGCAAAATCACAGTCCCTTATTCATTTTGTTCTCAACCTATGTAGCTGCTATAATGCCTGGATCTTAATTTCTAAATAGTGAGCACATATATACATATGTGTTAGTTATTTACAATTTTATATGTGCCCACTATTAACACATTAAGAC
This sequence comes from Ostrea edulis, assembly GCF_947568905.1. Lineage (NCBI taxonomy): Eukaryota > Metazoa > Mollusca > Bivalvia > Ostreida > Ostreidae > Ostrea > Ostrea edulis. Next base: position 53,681,436 of record NC_079168.1, on the reverse strand, counting down.
ACAAGCTCATTTGTGTATTTGGTAACTTCAAACTTTTATCCCATTTTTTTAATTTCATGACTGGGACAACATCAAAGCAGTATCATAGCTACCAGTACACAAGTACGCACATGCTTTCACATCATTTCGCAAAAAGAAAAACAAGAATATTGGTGAAAAATGAATCTAAAATATACATTATATATACAGGCACTAATTCTAAAATGTGTGATTTGTACGTGCCTCTCTATTGCATGGTTATAAAATATGAACATTATTATTGCTTTAACAATATATACTCTGGGCGAACAGGTAGATAGGGTGAATGGACTCGGTACCAGATGAGAACAGTTACAGTCTCTTTTAGCATCATTTCAATTATTGCTTGTGCACATTCATGTGCAAAACTTTCAGAAAATATTGTGAAACAAAATCGCATTCAAATACAGTTGTACAACTGTGTGAAGTCAGTGTTAATTTATTTAATGTAGAATAACATTGACTGTATATTAATTGGAGATATTAGGTGTGATATACATGTAACATGCACTAGATATCCAAGTTAGCTGACCTCTGTTATTTTTCAAAGGGTCATAAAGGTGGTCAAGAAATAAATTGCCAACAGACAGCAGCATTCCTTGATTTAGATGCATTTCTCTTCATGTCCTCTCCTGAAAGATTTTCCATGATGCCTCATGGTTAGGATTGGGATGCAAGATGTACAGTACATATATATGATGTAAGTATATCCACTGTTTGTACACATTTAATCATTTCTGTACTTGTAAGGTTTTAAAAAATCCAAAACAAATTATGGTACATGATGTAATGATTTTTGTAATGCATTGATGATTAAATCCTTAGGCAAAGATTTAAGAACATAAATTTATGAGTTTTTATGATCAAAGTTTGTCCATTTTGCATGTTTTGTACCTGTCTGTCTAAGCATATCTTCAACTTTTTGGCAAATAGAAATTTAATCAATCTAAGGACATACACTATGTTTCTTTGAAATTATTTTTTATCTCCTCGATATTAAAAATTCTTACATGATTTCCAAAATAATAGCTGTAATTTTGTCACCAAAATTTGAAATCAACACTCAATAAAAATTGCTGTATATTATATATTTCTGATCAGTAATAACACATGTATTCAGTTATTTGAAACACCTTTTAATCTCAAAGCAAGCAAATGAATATATGTAATTTTGGTGATTAAATAATTATTATCTTGCAAGCCAATAATTCTTCTTTATATATTTCTTTACACTAAAAGCGGTTATCAAATGTACTTTTATTAGGTCACCTGAGTTTACTCAATAACCTATTGCAATTAGTTTTCATTCGTCATGCGTTAACCATTGAACATTTTTAACTTCTTAATAACTACCAGTCCAATTCTTTTCAAAATTGGTATGAAGCATCATTGGTACAAGGGGGACCAATTTTCAAAAATTTTCTTATCAAGAAACACACATATATAAGAAAAACTAAATGCATAGTGATGTAGAGCAAGCAAGCCTCTACCAAAATTGTAAATTTCATGACCCCCGGGGTAGGGGTTTTGACCCCAGGGCGGGGCAAATCTTGTTATATAGTGTTTATGTGTATAAAACACTTAAATTACATCTTCTTTCATGCTATTGATACTAAATTGAAACTAAATCGATAGAGCAGGTAGTCTTTTACCAAAATTGTAAATTTGATTTCCCCCAGAGTAAGGGTTTTGACCCCAGGGTGGGGCCAAACTTAGTATATAGTATTTATGTGTAAGTTTGCTGATACTGTATAAAATATAAATGCAGAAAAGGATGTACAAAAAATGGTGAATTTCACAACCCAGGGTTATGACTTTAAGATGAGTCCAAATTAGTCATATCTTTTGATGTTTTCATGTGAATACACCTATTTAAAGCCTTTCATCAGTGTATGCACTTTGAGGGATGTGAAGTTTTAAGAATGCAACTTGTTTTATACTGTTGCTGAACATTAGAATGTAATTAGCTTAGATATTTAGAACAGGAAATTTTTTCTAGATTTCATAGTCCATGGAAGTAATGATACTTTTCCACTAGTATTCAGGTGACCGATAAGGCCTGTGGGCCTCTTGTTAGGTTTCTGTTGTTTGTTTTTTTTATTTTACTAAAGAAATATTTTTATTAGTCAGTAATACATATTCCTTTGCTATTGGGAGATTTTGAGAGATAAAAATGGTTGCCATCACTTTCACAGCAAATATGCCCCTTTAAATTTATAATGTTGTACTACCATGTATTATATGTCAGCCTGAGTAGCTCAGTGCAAAGGCACCAGGTTCAATACTCAATTGTGCTAAAGATTTTTCTCACCTTTTTTGCTACAGTAAAATCCCATTCATATACCTTACTGCAGTACATATCAGCTGATTTTACATTTTTACTTGCCACAACCAGGAACTATCAAAATATGTTAACTCTAGACTAATTAAACCTGAGAATTTTGTAGAAAGAAAATAGAATGCAAGTGAATTGTACCTGAAATGTCACAAAAAATTATTTTTTTATTCATAAACGTGAATGACCTTAACTGAAACTTACCATTCTTGGTTAAAAAGTATTTTTTCTGGTTTGGAAAGAAGCCAATTTCATTACAAGGGGAATGGTTAATGAAAAAATACTAAAGTTGACCTTGGGGTCATTTGAAATCTTTTTCTTAATATGGGCTCTTGGGTTATAAATCATTAAAATTAGAAATTGTAGGTGATACTTAATGATATCTTCCCAGATATGGTGTACGGTAGATGAATATACTGTAAATAAAATCAGTATTATCACAATTTTACAGTTTATTTAACTAACAATTATGTTGCATGTATTTTTCAAACCTTATGAAATTTGATTGCAGTGTAATGACAGTTGTTTATTTAAATCAATGTAATACTATTATTTTTCTAGGTCTATGGGTACATTGCTGTAATGGCCTGAAAAATCTTTTGCGAAACCGAGAAATGTTCATCTTCCATTGCCATGATTGTGTAAAAGGACGAGCAGAGGAATGATTCAAAAATATATGGCAGGATTGAGAATCTAACCCATGACCCATAGTCTGGTACTCTACCCACTGACCAATCCATGCTGATGGTCCATCTGCTACATTGATGTCATCTTATATATTTATTTATTCATTTATATCATATGGACATTTAAAAATTGACAGTAAAATAAAAAAAAGTTTGATATTCAGCAAAATAGAATTTGTTACAATACATGTTTAAGAAATTAAGTACATGTACATGCATTGTTATGCATACAATTATGTACATGTAATTATATTTGTTAATAGATAAATTTTTAGATGAATTTTCATGTTGTTATTGATATTGACATGTACATGTATTACTTCCATTTCTAGAATGATTTTAACATCTTGATATTAAAAAGATGACATAATAAATAAATCTTAAATATTTGTCAACAAAGTTGTCTGGTGGGTTAAAAGTTGTAAAAAGGAGCATTAGTACATATGTCGGTTTAATGTGAGAAGACTTCAGAATGAACTTTTATCAGTGAGATTTTTGTAAATTGGGGGGGGGGGGGGGGGGATGGGCTTCAACAAAATAATATGTATGTTGAAGGCATCATCCTTGGAGTTTGGTAATATACACTGCAAAGACTTTATCTAGCTGATCACATATAAAGGTCAATTACATACAAATCATGAGTGGTAGAAAGATTCATATATATGCATTATCAAAGAAGGTTTGACTCCTGTAGGATTATAGTTAAAGGAAATGGCACTCTGAAAGATTGAAAGACTACACTAGTAGGCATCACAATTGCTCTCTGAAACAAATTACACAAAATTGTATTCTTGGAATGAAATGCATATCTTTTTTTTTTAAGAAATATTTATTTAGAGGCTATTTTCCCTGTTGTGTTAGTTACAATGTAACAAATAGTTATTTGGACTACCAATATTTGCTTATAACCACAAAGTAAAGATCACATATCTATAAGTAGAAATAGTTTTTCTATTGCTGTCGATCACCATGTATTCTTGTACACACAATGACTCTCTTTTCAAATCTAAAACATTGCATGTTTGATTGCATATATGTACATTAATTCCACCATGTTTGGAAAATTAAAAAAAATGTAGTTCCCTGAAAGATGCTAGACATACCCTATATAATAGATAAATGGCATTTTTTTAAATAACCTGCATGACTAAAATAAAAAGCTTCCCAATTATTTCTAAAGGCAAGGTTAGATCCACCCAGTCTGATTAAAATCAAATTTCGCACTTTGCTCGATATCCGGACAGCGACTGTCCGTATATCGAGCGAAGTGAGAGGTTTGATTTTAAATCAGACTAAGATCTGCCACAAGGTAAATTAGATCGGGCTCAAAATTTTGAGAATTGTCACACAATTGCAGATAATCTCAAAGAAAACGATAATCTGAATAAATACAATTAATAATTTGTGTATTACTAACCAGCTTATATGAATCTAGAGGGTTTGTAAGGTCTTTACGCAAGAAATTATCGATAAAAATGACAAGTCGCCATTTGCTTTGTTTATTCTTAAAGTTACGATCAGCTTACGTGTACTAGTATAGCACACGTAGAGTTACGCTCATTTCTGACGTAAATTTACGTCTACGACTGTTCGTGAATACCGTCCCACACGTAAACGTACGCTACGTCTAGATTTACGCTACGTTTACGTCTACGAACTTTAGTAAATTTGGGCCCTGATCCCACCTCTGTTATGAGATTGATCACAGTTTGTTATCTTCATCTTCTTTTCATAGGTATGAGAAAACTTCATTACATTTCTATAAGTATTATACATACTGTACACCTATAAATGTTGACATACCTTTTCGAATTTTTGTTTTTGAATTTTAGGAATAAGCCGATGCCCAATATCAATATCACCACCACTGAACAGACAGATGCAGTAATTATAATGCTTTTGTCTTCTGGAAAAAAAAATATCGTTACATTTCAAATATATTAAATAACATAAAAAGTAACTATAACTATGATGATCTGACAAGTTGACATAATGATCTGATAAGTCGACATAAACATCTGACAAGTCGACATAGTGTTCTGACAAGTCAACATAATTATCTTTTTGCTACTTTTCAGATTACATGTACATGTATGTCGATTTGTCTGATGATTATGTCTGCTTGACAAATCGTGATGTCAGCAAATGGCAATATCATATCAGAATTAAAATATAAATGAGAAAATAAGAACGAGAATTTTTCTCTCGAAAAGTCAACAAAATTATCTGACAAATGATGGCAGAAATGTGCCACCATAATAGATTCTACGGAGCCCAGTTGTTACCAAGTACGAAAAATATTTCATCTGGCGACCATCAAATAATTATCTAGCGGTCGCCATATGAAATTATCTGGTTGCTAACATCATATGGCGGCTGCCGGATACATGTATTTATATGACAGCTACCAGATACATGTAATTTTTGTGGCTGCCGTCAGATACTTAATCTTATATCCTTTATTGTTTTACAGTACTGTCTGATATATAATTTTTCCATGCAAATAAGCAAAAGTAAAAAAATTAGTTACCATTTGTTTCTTCTTCGTGATGTCTTGGAACTGATGATGATGATGACAGCAACAATGACGATGTAGAACTGGGGGTGCTTGTTGAGCTCACTGGAAGTAAATCCGCTTTTCTAGTTGAACTCTGGGTTGACGATAATAACGTTGTTGATGTTGCTGCTGATGTTGTTGATGTTGATGTTGCTGCTGTCGTTGATGTTGCTGCTGATGTTGTTGCTGTCGTTGTTGTTCCCGCTGTCGTTGTTGTTGCATCAGAGTCGGTAGTCTTCGTCGTATTGTTGATGCATGAATCCTAAATATTGATAATGATATTATCACTGGCATGCATATACATGTATGTACTTTTCAATATTCCTAAAACTGCCGCATGATTTTTTTTTCACCAGTTTTCTCCCTTATTTTAACTAAACAAATATTGAAATAATGGCAAGTTAAATTCAATACCAGTATTGTACAACCGATTGTTGTTGCGTTGCAGTTATAGCACGCGTCATCATATACAATGAGCGATAATTGATCTCCAAAGTTGCTGCCATCGTAAGATAAACTGATGTCATATCCAGTTCCGTATTGTTCTGTTGTGGAACGTTTTTTCCTTGTTGAAGATGGAATTACCACAGTAATCAGATTCGGTGCTCTGAATTGGGCGGTAGTATTCAATGTTTTCCTTACTTGCCCCTTCGAGTTTGATATCTATTTACATATAAATGAAGTACAGTGTATGTAATGTCGAGTAGCATTTGTTAAAGAATACAATACAATTAAAATTTCGATAACATGCTCAAAAATAGAAAATTTGCAATATATATGAATGCAAAGGTTTAGATGATTGATTTTCATGTCTCATACCACGTATTCCTTAATTTGAACGTATACAGTTGCATCCGAAAGGAAATCCCCAATAATGTTAGTTTTAGCACATTGTCGTTTTGACTTTTGACACAATCCTTCTTCAGGAAGAAATGCATTTTCTGGAGGACTGCTTTTAGGTCGAGAACAATCAATTCCAATAAAACCAGTGTCACATGCACATTTTCCTAAAACAAGAATCAATTTTAATCTTAGGCGAGTAAAACTACACATCAAACTATGAAACGACAAACTACCTGCAGGTAATATTAGTTCTCTTTTCTGATTTTCTCACTTGCCTTTATCTGTACATGAACCATGATTGCTGCAGTTATTGACACAAGTCACTGAATTGAATATTTGAAGAACAGACATTTCATTCGTGTTGTTTGTGATGTGGAACTTTTCGTATTTTGCGATCATTGTTAAGCAGTAACTTTTCAGTGCATCTACCGTTCCCGCAATCCACTCTGTAGTCGCAGAATCCTAAAAAATTATAATTCAATATCAAATATGCCTAAAAAAAAAAAAGCTTGTTCTGATGGAAAGTCCTCACAAAACTGTGATAATTTTCCCATTTCTTTATAAAACAAATTAGGCATGGCTTAATGGGACAAAATACCTCCGCGTGGTTTATTCATATAGGAATTTGTGAGAAACGAGAAATTGTATGGATGAATGAAAAACAGACAGACACACGGACGAATTAGCAGAAACCTACCAATTGCCACAATAGATGGGTGGATGAAAACTTTAAGACAGAGAAAGAGACTTCATGAAATCATTACACCCCAAAACGCTATTGGAAGGGGGAGTACTGGCAGAATACACAGAAATATGAACAAGAGGCCCATGGGCCACATCGCTCACCTGAGTCACCTTGGCTCACATCTAAAGATTTTTCCTATATATTTGCATGTAAAACTTTGATCCCTATTGTGGCCCCAAACTACTCCCGGGGGCCATGATTTTCTCAAAATTGAATCTGGACTATGTCAGGAAGCTTTCATGTGAATGTAAACTTTTCTGGCCCAGTGATTTTTGAGAAGATTTTTAATGATTTTCCCTATATATTTATGTAAAACTTTGATCCCCTATTGTCGCCTCATCTACCCCCCGGGGCCATGATTTTTTTTAATAAATTCGATCAGTGCATACTAACTATTCAAGATTTATTACTGGATTCAGGTACTCTTCACACAACTGCTCTGAAAAAATATAGTTCCATTCATGATCAGCAGATACAACATTACAGCAAATGTTTAGAATATCAATGTGTATGTAATACGTAGAAGAAAACAAAATTAAAGTCAAATGATTTTAAGAAAATCACCTTTTCACCAGAAATGTAAATAAGAAGTATTCATATTCTTACGCTAGCTGCCTCCTCAGTGTATTTCACGAACATATATAGGTCACTCTTCGATTGACAATTATATTCCTTTCATGATTATTGTTCGTTAATTAACATACAATTTCTTCTGAGAGAGAATTTTAATCATTAATTTGTGTGTGTGTGTGTGTGTGTTTTCTTTTTTTATAAGGATTTCTATGTATAACAGAGCACTTCTGGTAAATGCCGATGATTTTGACATCGGCATTTGTCTTATACAGGCCAGGAAAGTTGAAATTTACATGAAAGCTTCCTGACATAGTGCAAATTGAAATTTATACAAGAATAGATATGGGTTACCCCATATCCAAGAAATTCTACTTTTAATTTACTCGCAGCAAATACTGTGACCAGTCTTGCTTCACTAGCAAACAGTGCGCACACATGTCCTTGACCTTTTAACATTGAAAAAAATGTGCAATTACATGATCAATACTAAAGAAGGATAATTTAAAATCTTGTCTATATTAGCTCAAAAATACATATATAGAGTAATGCAACAATCAAGAAGGGGAAAATCACTTTATAGATATTTACTATGATATCCCCCTCCCCATCTAATTTTATTTCCTAGAAAATAAATTGCCCAATTAGGTTATCTCTTTTTTAATTGAAAAAATGCCCACACCAGAATCAAATGTGTGTCCCTTTTCTTAATAAAAAAAAAGTAGAAATATCTCATTTCCAAACCTTTAATCCACCCCTACTATTTTTTTAAATTTTCTCTGTTATGGTTATATTTGTATTTTCTTATCCTTATGAATTCATAAATTTTGTACATGAGGATCACAACCTATGCACTTATTCAACAAGAAATGTATACATTGCCTTAATAAATTTTATTTATATATTGGGGGGAAAAAAAACATGGGAATCATTTTGAAATGCAGGGAATTTCGTAAACGAGAGACTTAAATAAACTTTTCTGCGTAAACTTTTTTTCCATGCAAAAGTACCACCTAGTACCTCATCTGGAATGAGAGTACTAAACCCCCGTATGCGTAACCCGGACGGAGTTTATCCAAGATTGAGCGGAGGTATAAATGTCTAGGTGTTGCGTGATTGGCTTATATCAAGAGTGAAATTATTTGGAATTGAAAGAAATATTATAGAGGTTCAAATTAATTGTGAGGATGAAAAATTATCGTACAAAATCGAGAAATGACTGAGGAAATTACCATGGTAGGGGTGTGCTTAAAATGAAGTGTGTAATTTACTGCAGATTGCTATGTGTTGTAAAAAAGTACAAATATGGCCTATAAAAGGCACGGGACCCTATATAGTTTTTGTCAATTTTTATCAACACTTGGAATGAACTTTGAAATGTTTGCGGTCATTTATTTAAAATCGATATAGTTAATTAGTGAGAGGGCCAAAGGTTAACATTGAGGTCTATGGGAAATGAATTGGTACTCTTTTCCCATCTACGCAATACCAAGCTGTCTTGCAGTGAATATTGCAGATGTATTTTTTTTTTTACACGTGTTTCTTTACTTTGTTCACTGACAACAAGCATAAATCACATAAATTGCAATATAAATGTTGATAAGTTGAGTACCTTTAAAAAAGAAAAACAAAACCTCGTCACTCGTACATTTCTTACATGTGTTATATTTTTAGAAGTTGGAAAAACCCACATATATGTATTACTTTAATAAAATGACTTGATAGCCTTTTGTCTTTCAAAACTACCGTTACCAGTGGTAACATGTTTTCCTTTAGATGTCACATTTATTCTCTTTTCTGTTCAGTTGTTTTCCTCCGCTCTGATTACATATATTTAATACCAGCGTTTCAATCGGAACTCCTCGAATGTCTCGCGCACTCGACATAGTTGAGTGCGCGAGACATTCGAGGAGTTCCGATTGACCAGCATCTATGAAGCCGACATCAGTCGCTATTTAAAAGTTGGGCTCGAGAAGAAGAATATGATTGGTTTGCAGCCAGAAGCAGCAAACCAATCAGACAACGGCTTTTATAATCGATCGAAAACAAAACTAAACAGTAAACACGCATGGCGACGGCATTATGGTGTAGTATTTGTGGTCAATTAGTACAAGACAGATACCGTCGATTGATTTTCGGGAGTTCGTTTTGCTTGAAGAAACAATTAGACGAGGTTTTGGGGTATGAGACGAATAAAAATGATGGGTTTGTCGACTATGTTTTAACAAATTAAACAAATTGTCCAAAATAATGGGGACAACTTCGTAAGATAGCGATTTACCACTGCCGGTTTTAGTCCCAATGAAAACATCTTTTCCTTCTCTGATACATGATATCGAAAGCTTTTGGTTTTCAGTCAAATGATCGATTTGATGTTTTTCACATATCTTTTCGTCAACGGACGCGATTTTTTACTTTCTGTTTATTCCCTTACCAAACTTTCATCTGAAACAAGAAATCCCATTGGCTAATTAATTTTAGCGTATTGCGTCATCTTTCTTCTCGAGCCCAACTTTTAAATAGGACTGATGTCAACGGTAAGTGCGAGGTAACGAATCAATAACCCTTGACTTGTGAAGATGGGCCTAGTCGTTTTTAAAATTTTAAAAGATTTTCCCAATATATTTGTATATAAAACTTTGATCCCCTATTGTGACCCCATCCTATCCTCGGGAGCCACGATTTTAACAAACTTTAATTTTCACTATGTTAGGAAGCTTTCATGTAAATTTCCACTTTCTTGGCCCAGTAGTTTTTGAGAAGAAGATTTTAAAAGATTTTCCCTATATATTTCTATGTAAAATTTTGATCCCCTATTGTGGCCCCATCCTGCCCCCGGGGACCATGATTTCTGCACTATGTTAGAAAGCTTTCATGTAAATTTCCACTTTCCTTGCCCAGTAGGTTTTGAGAAGATTTTTAAAGATTTTCCCTATATATTTGTAAGCAAAACTTTGATCCCCTATTGTGGCCCCATCCTGCCACCGGGAGCCATGATTTTAACAAACTTAAATCTGCACTAGTTAGAAAGCTTTCATGTAACTATCAGCTTTTCTGGCTCAGTGGTTCTTGAGAAGATGAGTTTTAAAGATTTTCCCAATATATTTGTATGTAAAACTTTGATCCCCTATTAAAGCCCTATCCAACCCCCGGGGGCCATGATTTGAACAAACGTGAATCTGCACTATGTCAGGAAGCTTTCATGTAAATTTCAGCTTTTCTGGCTCAATGGTTCTTGAAAAGAAGAATTTTAAATGACCCTACCCTATTTTTGCATTTTTGTGATTATCTTCCCTTTGAAAGGGACATGGCCCTTCATTTCAACAAACTTGAAAGCCCTTTACCCAAGAATGCTTTTGGCCAAGTTTAGTTGAAATTGGCCTAGTGGTTCTGGAGAAGAAGTCGAAAATGTAAAATGTTTACAGATAGACTGACGGACAGACGACGGACAACCGGCGATCAGAAAAGCTCACTTGAGCTTTCAGCTCAGGTGAGCTAAGAATAACAACAAATGGTCATAACTTTCTTAAAATTGAACGCATTAGTCTAAAATACCAAATGCACAGGTTTACGTTGTATACATTTCCATAAAATTCGGTGTAATTTAAATCAACAGCTTCCAAGAAAATATCTCGATAAAATATTTCTACAGACATATGGATGAAGTGAAAACAATATAACCCCAAACTTCGATGTTGTTGGGTTTTTTTTTTAGGGAGGGGTGTTGAAGGATATAGTTTAAATATTGCACTATATATGAAGTCAGTATTTCGGAAATTCCGTAGTTGTTATAATGGGATTATTGTCATACTGTAATATTTAAAAATTACAACATTACAACTTGTGGTTTTTGTATTTACACCTACACAGTAAATTTTAAATTCACAATGTGATATTATTTGCTTTGTCGTTAGGTCGAAGGCTGTCTGACGTGTTTTATGCCGTTCTTTGCATACTGATTTTGATTTCATATTACTCCGTTTACCTGATCAAGATATACATGTGTGACCGGTCAACAGGGGATGCTTATTTCTCCTGGGCACCTGATCCCACCTGGGGGGGTCCTTAGGAATTCCTCTCCCAGAAAGGGTTTATTCTTCGTGACTTGGCAGTCAGAAACAGAAATATGGACAAGAAAAATCGCCCACCTTTGATGTGTCCAGGGATCTATATTTTCCCTACTCTTAATGTTGTAATATTTATGGGATATACGAGATAGATCACTGTTCGTTATCTTTACTTTTCATAAGTATAAATATGGTAAAACTTACCCTTATATCTAAAATGCAAGCAGATATAGAATTATTGACCAATTCCTCAATTTGTATGTATTTCTCACACTCCAGTTTCACTGGATCGTTGTTGATGCTCGTCTCACACTCTGCTCTCGCAGTAGATTCAGTCCAGCCATTCCTCCATGTTGGAACCTTGTAGGAAAAGGTACAATTTATTCCTATGTACTAAAACAATACAAAGAAGACACAGTAACATGACTACATGTCGATAACGAATAATATAATAATATACACAAAAGATAAGGTGCACATTAGGTCATGACATATCGAAAGACAGCATTTCTGGAAGTGCCTTGTATTCCAGTGACCTTGACTGTTAAAATATGAAAACCCGTAAGATTCTTTTAACTAGATCTTGGTGTATGATAAGCATACGTGCTTGTGAAATCAAACATGACAAAAACTAGTTCACAAGGAGATTACCTTTCCAGTGATTTTTACACTTCCGTCATTATACGGATTGTATCATGGTACAGTGATGTCAGCACGTCCGTCCATCTGTCCGTCCGTTCGGAGTTTCCTGTTTCTATTTTTTATTTCAAGCTTGCTGTGTAGCTTCATTGTAGGCCACCCTAGATTGTGTTGTAATTTTGATCCATTTCGACCTCTCTATCAATTTTTAAAAAAAAGAAATTTACAGGTTCTTGAACTTTGTTACTTTTGAGTAAATATTACAAATCAAAGTTAATATATGGTTTGTCTATTTTTTAAGCTAAAGGCCATCGTACGCAAGAAGATGTGCGTATTGCAAGGACTTTGATTCTGAACAATCATTTGAAATTTTCTTTGATATTTGAAAAGAACTTGCACAATTAACGGGAATGTTGTACACATAAAATTCTTGGTTTGTTTATTACCGTCTGTCACAGCATTTTTCTATGCCACAACCTTTTATTAGTTCGCCGGGACGACTGTCCCGAGAGCTATTGTCATGACCCTGGTGCCGGCGTCACACGTTAAGGAAAAAACTTTAACCTGGGCTCTATCTTTTGAACCAAGGGGGAAAGGGTTTTGATATTTCACATATAGATGTCCCATAAGGAGACCTTTGTTTTGGTACCAAGACATTTGACCTAGTGACTTTTTCTGTGGACTTTGACTTACTTTTTAAAAACTTTAATCTGGGCTCTATCTTTTGAACTAAGGGGGATAGGGTTTTGATATTTCACGAATAGATGTCCCATAAGGAGACCTTTGTTTTGGTACCAAGCCTTTTGACCTAGTGACCTTCACCTTGGACTGTGACCCACTATTCAAAAACTTTAACCTGGATTATATCTTTTGAACCAAGGAGAATAGGGTTTTGATATTTCTCGTATTGATTCCTCATGAAGAGACCTTTGTTTTGGTACCAAGACTTTTCAGCTAGTGACCTTGTACCTTGACCTACTTTTTAAAAACTTTAACCTGGGCTATATCTTTTGAACATAGGCTTTGATATTTTACATATGGATGCCGCATGAAGAGACCCTTGTTTTGATAGAAGACATCTGACCTAATGACCGTTGCTTTGAACCTTGACCTACTGTTAAAAAACTTTAACCTTGGTTATATCTTTTGAACCAAGAATGATGGGGGTTTAATATTTCAAATATAGATGCATCATTAGAAGACAATTTTATTTTACCAGAACTGTTAACCTTGGACTTTGACCTACTTTTCAAAAACATTAACCTTGGCTATATCTTTTGAACCTAGAGGATAGGGATTTGACATTTCATATTTAGATGTCTCATGACCAGGTCTTTAATATGGTATCAAAACATTTGACCCAGTAACCTTGGACTCTGACCTATTTTTCAAAAACTTTAACCTTTTGAACGATAGATTAAGTAAAGTCATGCTTCCCGGCGAGCTATGTTGTCTTCTGACAACTCTTGTTCATACGATGCAAATGATAGTATATCACACCTAGATGATGCCTGATACTACCGTACGAAAAGTTTTACAACCCATGGCTTAAGGAAAACACCCTACATAAGTTTGTGAAGGGCGTATTATGTATCGTTTCCAGTACTCTTGTTTACAAAACGACTTGAATACCTGTAGGGACCTAAATCCTGTCCTAAGAGTTTCATGAGAATTGAATAAGAAATGCAACTTAAATCTTGCACACATTAAGTAATAAATGGAATCTAAATATTACACAGATTTTTTTTTTGAATTTTCCTTTGAGTTTCGTCGACCATTGAAAACCAAGAACTTTATACAACACTTATATGTCAGTCTATCAAAATTTTGATGAAAATTGTACACACAAATTTCAAGATTTCCATTTAAGCGATTTTGATCTCTTAAATCTAATATTGAAAACCAATTGTATGTGAATTACAAATTTAGTAAAGTTATATATCTTGAATATTGTACCCTAGGAACTTCGGAATACCAATTCTAATGACCTTCACGTTAGTATTATTACAAACCAATAAAAACTAAGGTTTTTATACATAGTGTCATTTTTACAAGTCTTGAAGTAAAGTGTTGGTTTTTTTGGGTTTTTTTTTTTTTTTTTTTTTTCATGTAAAATGAGAGTATATCATTCTACTGAATTTGTTTTCTGAATTTCATACGTTTTTCTAACCGTGACCTTGCCCTTTCAGCTACATCCGTAAAAACCAATATGAACCAAGGCATTTTCCAAGGTACCAGTTTGATTAAATATGTAACTAAATCTTGTACAAAAGGAATTCCGAAGTTTTCCTTTCTGCGAATTGACCTGTTGCTGTTATTTATTGCTTTGAATAATACAACAGATCGAACAAATCCAATTACCGGAGGAATGTACGTTGGGTCGAACGAAGAGTCATACGTCAGCGGTTCAAAGTCAATGACATCATCAGAATCAGTGGTACTCCTGCGAACACGTTTGGTGCGCTCACCGTATCCTTCCTCAGATAGATCCCGTCTTTTTCTACCACTGTTGTCTATTCTGTTACATGTGGTGAGATACGATGAAGTAGTCTGTTGTTGAGAGCAATCAACGACCGTTGTGGTGATATTACAATTAGCAGTGTTATGATAAGATATATTTTTTAAATAATTTGGTCCCTCGGCCTCAGATGCACAAGAGCAATACTTCTGCAAATTAAGTTCATTATTCACAAGAGCAGGATTGGCAGAAAACAGGCTATTCGATGATGTTTGAACGATTCTGAAACACAATCAAATATATTCATTACTATCCAATAATTTTTATTTTATTTCTAAAAGATTGGAATACAATCTGTCTTCTAAGGGATATCTTTGTTCATATATGTATAGAAATAATTGCTGTAACCTTTTCCTATTTTATCTTATCATAGAACATTACGCAAATTATCGTATCAGCTTTTGAGCACAACCGTAATAACGTCTTTAAATTGTAGGTACTAGTTCAATATTTATTCTATTGGCCCAACTGTTACTCAACTCTATAGACACCTTTCTGCTCTGCATGTCAGACTATGTATAGCTCATATGAGCTGAAAGCTCAATTGTATCTGATCAATGTTTGTCTAGCATCCATCTGTCTTTCTGTAGGTCCGTAAACTTTTAACATTTTTTACGTCTACTCCAGAACCACTGGGCCGATTGTAAATCAAACTTGGTACAAATCATCCTTGGGTAAAGGAAATTCATTTTTTTTTCAAATGAAGGGCAATCCATACTTACTTCAAAGGTTGGACAATCAAGATAATGCAAAATTAGGGCGAGATCATTTAAAAATCCTTCCACGAACCACTGTGCCAGTAAACTTGAAAATATGAAAGCTTTCTGACATAGTGCAGATTAAAGTTTGTTAAAATCATGGCCCTTGGAGCTAGGATGGGGCCATAATAGGGGATCAAAGTTTCACATAGGAATATATCGGAAATATCTTTAAAAATCTTCTCAAGAGCAAATGGGTTATGATTAGTCATATCAATATGCAAGCATCCCCAGGTATTTCAGATTTAAGTTGTTCAAACTGTGGCCCCCTGGGGACAAAATAAGGGATAGAAATTTACAATGGAATATACAGGGAAACCATTTAAAAATCTTCTCAATAACAACAAGATCATGATTAGTGTATTAATATGCAAACATACCCAGGTAGCGCAGATTCAAGCTTCTGCAAATCATGACACCCGGGTCAAGATGGGACCACAATAGAGGATCAAAGTTTTACATACGAATATATTGGAAAATATCTTTAAAAATCTTCTTATCAAAAGCAACATATCATGAATAGTTACATTATTATGCAAGCATCCTCAGGTATTGCAGATTCAAGTTTGTTCAAATTGTGTCCCCCGGAGGTAGAGTGGGGTCACTATAGGTTAGTTGGTTATTTCTTTGCTTTACGTTCCTTTGAACAATTTTCACTATATTGAGACGTTACCACAAAGTTAGTCCTATGCTTAACGCTCAGGGCCGTAGCAGTTTGTTTTCTCTAACGTGCCAACTCCCGCCGTGACACGGGACCTCCGTTTTTAAGGTCATATCCGAAAGACCGATATTGATTAAAGTTCTTTTCAAGGGTAGCAGGGCCACACTAAATTATCTAAAAATGCAAATATTCCCGAGTTGCATGGATTCTGGTTTTTTAATCAAGCCCTTGTGACTAAGTCGGGGATGGTTATTGTTTCTGTTCTGTCTGTCCAAAATATTAACATTGGTCATAACTTTTGAATGGGGAATATTGGGGCTCTCATATTTCATATGTGCATTTCTGGTGACATGACCTTTCTTTTGGTACCAAAATGTTTGATCTTGTGTACTTGACCTTGGAATTTACTTTTGATAAAAGTTAGCTTAAGTAGCCTAATATCTCTTGAACTATTTAAGGTAGGATTTTCATATTTTGTGTGTAGCTTCCATATGACAAGACCTTACATCTTTGACTGTGACCTTGACCTCGGAGTTTAAGCCAAATTTCAAAACTTTATCCAGCGCTTTAACCTTGCTCATAAAGTTCTTCTGAATGGTAAGTGATATGGCTTTCCTATTTCATATGTACATTTCTTGTGATAAGGCCTTTTATTGATACCAAAGTCTTTGAAGTTGTGACCTTGGCGTTTGACCAACTTTTTAGAAAAACCTAACCTAAGCAATATCCTCTGAACTATTTAGGTATTTTGTTTATAGTTTTCTTATGGCAACATCTTGTGTTTCATACAATGATCTTTGGCCTTGTGTCACAGTAATGTTGTGACCTTTTGGGGCTAGGTTGGAGCCACAATATGGGGTCAAAATTTCCATGGGAATAAAGTCTGATTCTTCTAAAAATAAAGATCCACAACAGCAAGGCCAATGTGATCAATTATTGCCAGTTTTTGTTCCACCACTAAGGCCTCAGAGGTACAGGAGTCTTGAAATTTACAGTTGATGCCCTCTTTGTCCCAAATATGTTTCATACCAAATTTGAAAAGAATTAAAATGGTAATTATGAAGAAAAGGTTAAAATTGTTCAATTGTCAATGGACGACGACGTTGAGGGTGAATGTAATATACAGTATACAGACACACTTATCTTTACATGGAAAAATTCAATTAGAGAACCTACAATTTAGTGTTAAGATCAGTTGAACTATATAATATAATTTTCAATTGTTGTAATTCAAAGAAAATTTTGACCATTCATATTAATAACCACAACTCAGAAGATACTGAGAACAAACATGATGTATTTACCTCCATGTACTGATGATTTGGTCTATTTCATCACTTTCTAACTGTGTTGGTGTACTTCCATCAGGAGACACAAAATCATCGCTTGGATTTCCATTTGCGTTTCCACATATTCCTTCCATATTACCAATATCGAAAACAGAGGGAATGATATGCAAATGCTGAATCCAATTACTATGTACTTTGAATTTCACCTTCGTCCCAGTCGGTAATGCTATCTATCATATCATTAAACAAAATTGCAATTAGATGGTGTTAATTTTGGTTATGTAATTCATTTTTTATTCCTTCAAATCCAAAGACTTTCTTTCTAACCAGGAAATCAAGCATAATATCATGTTACAGAAACTTTTAAGTCTTTTATTTATACAGTTGGCAAGTATTCTCAACAGAGTATATATTATATTCCTTGAATATACTAGTGCATGTAAATAAAAAAAAAATGACGTGTAAGTGCTCCAACTTTCCGTTGGTTTTTCTTTTCATTTACATACATTTATAAGCAACAAACACCTTTACTTACATGCGTGTAATCGGATTCTTCCGTAATGACCATGTGTTTATCATCACAGACTTCGTATATCGTTGAGTGATGAGCTAGATGGCTGACATATTGGTAGGATACAACATCACACGTACGATATACGTAGAGAGAATCTTCCACTCTGACAGCGATTCCACAACTACAAGCAGCTCCACCCGCGCTGCATGAGGTGAATAAGGCGTGGATCTTTAAAATCACATTTTCGATAAATATTTGCATATGTAAGTTGACTTCAGATATGATT